>NC_080672.1:256975838-257074838 GCF_030247195.1 Topomyia yanbarensis
TGCTATTTCGTACTGTAGCGAAGTGATAGTAATCGATGAAAATCGTGGCGGCTGGTAACAAATTTATATAGATGAAACGCTTTTAAACCACCTAACAGGGTTATTTCTTATAATTTATAGCTCGTTTTGGATATTGTATCGATTGAAAACATTTGAAACAGGATGTTTCGTAATATTTTTGATAACACATACTACATGGGACAGTGGCCGAATTCGGTCTGGGACAACATCAGCGCGAGAAATTTCGACAGTCAAATCAAAGAGATGGCCAAACGAAAGCAAACGGCTTTTAAAATATACAGACAAATGAATTATTACTAAAGATTTCTAAATATAATGTATAAGTTCTTATGTATGGAACAGGCGGTTTTATTGCTTATCTTCAGAATACTTCGTGAACATGACCATTTAGAAGATTGCACTCTGCTGCAAACTTGGCTAGCAAATTACGACCTTTTGGATGGGAGAATTTATATAGAATTCTACTGCCAGGCGGCGCTAATGAGCATTCACCTAGCATATTTGTGTTTGCAGCAAAACATACAAAATGGCATGACGAACAGTGTGGTATTCCAACGTTTGGTGGTGCTAGTGAGCATACCATTTTATGGCTTACTGTAACTCAAGTTCCTGATTGCTTAATAAGACGGTATCTTTGGCAATTTTGCTTTAAAGATCAAAACCAAAGCGGTGATATACGAGAGTATGGATTCTTCCACTAGACGGTGCTAGCGAACATGCCATTTTCAACCTACTCCTTATAAAGTCCATGACTTTTTGGCTGGTCGGTTTTTTCGACAAAGTTGATTATGAAATAAAATTCCACGAAGTGTTGCACCGAATAGCGCAGGATTCTGCGACCATATAGCAAGTTTCTATATTTTTAAAAACTCTGTACCTTCACCAAAGTTACTCGTGAGATCAAAACCTTACCACCTGGTAGGTCGTATAAGTAGTACTGGTAGTACTGCCCAGTCAAAAATAACCAAGGTGGAATTACCCACTCGTAAGTTCGAAACAAACCAAAACTTAAGATTAATCACGTATGGGTCTCGCGCACAAAATTCATGCGTCTGAAATTATCGATGCACAACTATTTCATTTTTTTATTCAGATATAAATTTCTTTTCTTTGCATATTAAATTACTTCAAAATATGCGATAATAATTAGGATTTGTTTGAAATTTGGAATTATCTGGCGCTAGAACACTAGGCGCACGACCAGACAATATTGCTAATGTCGCGATAACCACAAGCGTAGAGACCACTCTCCATGACCCTAATACATCGGAAATGCGTATTCACCGTATAATGATTGAACATGACCCGAGATAAATTCATGACCTTCATCCATCCTCTTGAACCAAGGTTTGTTGATACATTTGAGATTCATAAACTTCTATTGTTCCACCAAATTTGCCAGTTTTCGAGCATCCTTTGACTAGAATTAGAAAAAACTCGTTGAAGCTACACAATCTTATATAATTATTACCTTCTTATCCCTAAGTGTCCGCCTACTCATTACCCGGAATGGAGCTATGTGAACAACTCAAACTAAGGTAATCTGGTATGACTTTTAAGATAAAGCACTTTGGAACTCACATGTTTTCCCCAGGAAATAAATGCCTTCCATGATCCATCGAACGGAGAGCCTCCTTGAAGCTGTAACGGCGTGGTCATGGTCGTTGATAGGTAAATATAAAACCATCAGTTTTGCGGAGAATGTTTGGAGCACATTCTCTGTTATCATCGCCCTCGCCACTACTGCCATAAAATTAGCATAGAAGCGATCATCATCATCTGACGAATGTTACGGGGATGTGCATAGTACAAAGCTTAGCGCGAGATAAATTTGCTTGTTTAGAGAACAATAATTACGTTTAATATGCAGTATTATTATTTCATCGCGAAACGTCTATTGTTGGAATGTGGATCTACATGGGAGGCTGCTGTCAACGGAAAAGGATTCTTGGTTCCGTACATTCAGATCAAAGATTGAATCAAATATACAACGTAGGGCGTAGCTACTAGACGAAATATTTCTTGCTAATCCGTCGACGAACCGGTGCCAATAACTGCGTTTTCAGCCAAACAAATGGTCACTCGCTATTATCCCGAAATTTTCATTTTTTCGTACCATATCTGAACTTTTGTCACCACGGGAAGAATTCAGTCCGAATATTACTACCCACTCGGGAACAAGTTTTCCACCAGCTCTGTATGCGCATCCAACATATAATGATTGGACATGAGCCGAGATATCGTACAAATTAAATCTTGACTTACATTCAATTATTTGAACGATGCCTTCGTTGACACTTTTGGGATAATTGATTGCAGAAACCGTCCCAGATCTCCATTGTCCCGTTATGTTTGCCAACTAGTTAGTAAGCGTCCTCTGACGAGAACCGTTACCGTTTTTCATAAATATCACCGTTTAGTGCACCAAGTTTGGCTAAATTATCCGCCTTCTCATTTCCCGCTAGGGAGCATGGAGCGGGAATCCACAGTTAGGTAAATTGATAAGATTTGTTTGTTAAGTTTATTTTAATAATTAAAATTAATATTGTATTTAAGTTAAAGTTCTCTGTTGTAGTATACTTTGTATGTGCATGTGCTTCGAAGTGTTTATTAAGAACGTTCATGTTGTTATGTCATTCATACACCCTCTTAATACATTTACATTAATAGAACCCATGCTACTGTAACATACCTACCTACCAAAATACTGAATGCTGTTTTTCTGGCTTCATTGGAATATTGTGGAGGTAGCGTGCGAGCGAGAGTTTGGACTTTGTGGTGTAGAAAGCCATTAGCAGAACTGATCACGAAGCAGTTGTGCAATTAATTTGAACTTGATAGATTCTGTAAGGTGACCATACTTTTTTTTCCTTCTTGTTTCTCATTCGATCGTTTTCCCGGTAGTGTGAAGAAAATATATATCTAAATTATGGCTCCCTGACAATTGGCTCGTTTCACGGGCCATCAGCCCAAGGAAATGCAGGCTCTCGTTGGCTCATTACAGCGCTTGAAAATGCAGCACCAGTTGTTGAAAATCCAACGGCGTCGTCTGTTCCCCTGCCGCTACTCGTTCGAGTTTGATGGTGATATGGAAGAAAATTTCATTTTTTTGTGACAAATTGGAAAAATTATTCAAGTGCAGTTGGAATGAGTTTATGGCCCGCCGCTCTCCAATGAAACAGCAGACGAGCATTCAGCTGTCGGTGCTCGGGAGAACAGCGTTGAAAAAGTATTTTAACTTTGTGTTGACCGTAGCAAAACAGGGTGACTCAAAGTTTGCACTGGCGCCGATCAAAGCAAAAGTTGGTCGTGAACGTTACAAGACGGCCGATTGGGGTTCGAATATGTAAATGCAAGAAGATGTTGAATATTTGAATAACTATTTATGTTGATTGAAGGGCCCCGCGTGACTGTGCTAATTTGCTGTGCTGGGAGAAGTAATGTTGAAGTACGAAATGGTCACTTTTAACAAGTGCTTACAGCTGCGTGCCAGATTGCTAACGGAGGAAAACCGGTGGATTTTAACCATACGTATGAGAAAGCTGAAAGGATCCAGTAACGGCAGACTCAAGTAACTGTGAATGTGTGATTCCGACTATTCCCGAATGCATTGTTTACATTATTAATTCGCATTGGAGGCAATTATTATTATGTTCGCATTATAATTCTCTTATTTCCTCTCCTCTATTGTTCTTGTTTTGTCAGTTTTTAATAAGGTTGTTGTTTCATTTTCTGCTGAACAATCAGTCAGTATTTCACTGGATAATATTTATACACCGTAAAACCAAAGGTAAAAAATTCTGCGGGTTTCAGAAAATTATGCGTAAAAGTACCAAAGAAATGACAACTCTGCTGCAATTATTTAAACCTAAAAAAAATCTTCGTAAAAAGTCAAGTTACTGTGCAAATCCTTAAAAGAAAATTATAAATAACTTATGGCTGGCTTAGCATGAAGAATCTAATTTATTTTGAAAGAATAATATGTAGATAGGTCATATCGCAGTAAATTCTGATTGATAGTAACTTATTGTGTTCGCGTCAATCAAGTACGTAGACAGAAAAAAACGGAACAGGCCCAAGAGTTTTGAAGTACAATATCGGCTTTCATAACATCAGTTATGCGGTTTTTTATGCAGATCCGTTTATGTCTTTACAATCATTTGTAGCTATTTTGAATGCGACAAAGATTTTACTCCGGGAATTGAAATTGAAGTTAATGTAGTTTTCGATTTTATGTCACCTGCCTACCCATAGTGCAACGTTTCGAAAGGACACTGCTGTCATTTTGAGGCTGTTAACATTTGAAAATAGAGGGATTCCATGAGAAACCGGTCGACCGCAAAATATGACCATCGTCGATTCGAACGAAACTTTGCAGGTGTGTTCGCTGTATAAATCTCCATGATATTCTCTGGCAATTGGAATATTTTGATACAAGAGTAATTTTTCAAAAGGGCGTAAACGTTTTACGTGTATGAATTTCAAAATATTTTTGTTCGATTACTGTATTTCATACAGCAAAACTATCTGAAAACAAGTTACAGGGAATGAATACTTCTTTCCAAAAAAATAAACACTGAAAAAAATGTTGTGTCATTTTTCAAAAAAACAAAAATTTATGATAAAAATTTAAATTGCGAAAAATTCAATTTTTTTTTAAATTTTTATATTTTGTTACCAAAAACCTAAAGAGAAAAGAAACATTTTGATTGTGATTGCATGATGGAGAAAAAATCGGTAAAAAGTTTTTCTAACAATAACTTACATGTACATGTTTTTATATTTTATACTAATTGACATACAAAATTGTAATTTTATTACAGAATATAATTCTAAGCACCATTTAAAATCAAAATGCATTTAACAAAAATCTTCCAAAATGCGATAGTTTTCGAGATATTTGAAATGTTGCTCCTTCAAAAACAATTAATTCGTGTAATTATGCTCTTTTTAAAAGTTATTCGCGTTACCCCATCAAAAAATGTCAAAAATTTAATGTTTATCGTTTTAAAGACGTAAAAGCAACTTTTTAGTATATTTGGATCCTGGAGAAGCTTTCAATAAAAAAGTTTTCCTAACAACAACTTTTGACATTTTTTATAATTCTTACTATTTGCAGTCAAAAATACAATTTTCTTTTTGAATATGATTCTAAACGCCATTTTAAATCGAAATGCTCTTAACAAAAATTTTCTAAAATGTAACAGTTCTCGAGATATTTTAACTTTTGTTTTAACAACACAATTATTTTGTTTTATTACGACCTTTTCATAAGTTAGTCGCGTTTCTCCAGGTTTTTCAAAAGGCCCGTAAACTTTCGTGCAACTTTCTCTTTGACATCTAGGCGATATTGTGAAACATTTTAAAGTTACATGAAAGCAACCAAAATATATTTCAACCATAGGGTCTGTTGATTAAACTATATAGCTGAATCATATGTTGGTTGTTTTCATGTAACTTTAAAATGTTTCACAATATCGCCTTGATGTCAAAGAGAAAGTTGCACGAAAGTTTACGGGCCTTAAACCTATTATTGTTGATGGAGAAACGCGACTAACTTATGAAAAGGTAGTAATAAAACAAAATATTTGTGTTGTTAAAACAAAAGTTAAAATATCTCGAGAACTACTACATTTTAGAATTTTTTTGTTAAGAGCATTTCGATTTAAAATGGCGTTTAGAATCATATTCAAAAAGAAAATTGCATTTTTGACTGCAAATAGTAAGAATTATTAAAAAATGTCAAAAGTTGTTGTTAGGAAAACTTTTTTATTGAAAGCTTCTCCAGGATTCACTAAAAAGTTGCTTTTACGTCTTTAAAACAATAAACATTAAATTTTTGACATTTTTTGATGGGGTAACGCGAATAACTTTTAAAAAGAGCATAATTACACGAATTAATTGTTTTTGAAGGAGCAAAATTTCAAATATCTCGAAAACTATCGCATTTTGGAAGATTTTTGTTAAATGCATTTTGATTTTAAATGGTGCTTAGAATTATATTCTGTAATAAAATTACAATTTTGTATGTCAATTAGTATGAAATTTAAAAACATGTACGAAGTTATTGTTAGAAAAACTTTTTTACCGATTTTTTCTCCATCATGCAATCACAATCAAAATGTTTCTTTTCTCTTTAGGTTTTTGGTAACAAAATATAACAAATTTAAAAAAATTGAATTTTTCGCAATTTAAATTTTTATCATAATTTTTTTTTTGAAAAATGACACAACACTTTTACTCGTTCTCAGATAGTTTTGCTGTATAAAATACAGTAATCGAACAAAAAAATTTGAAATTCATACACGTAGAAACGTTTACGCCCTTTTGAAAAATTGCTCTTGAGTCAAAATAATCTTATTACCTGTGGAAAATATTTAGTCTTGCATGACGGTGAAACGTGTAGAGTTTCATTGGAATCTAAGATGGTCGGTCATGATTTTAAAGATTTTCGGACGGATCTTCGTGGAATTCCTCAATAGTTATAGTTTTCTCATAATACAAATATTTTGCATATTTTCTCAGAACCTCAAATATTTTATTAGCCAAGTAGGATGTAATATTAAACCTGTTTCCACAAGTGTCTCTTCTACACTAAATTGCAAAAAAAACTATTTATAGGGTAACAGCAGACATAAAATAGTCTTGTCTTCTCAAACCTCCACAATAACATTGCACACATGAAATCAGCTTGGACATTAAAAAATATTTCAGATTAGCAAAAGATCTTATCACACAACTTAGAAATGGATAGAGAAACAATAATATAGATGTGAGTCGCGATAGTAGCCACGAACACGAAGGAAGAGAGACACGGAGAGATGAGGGGGCGCGTGAGTAATAGCAAATGATGGTTAGTGCCGTGACCTTATTTTTATAGGCATATTATGCGATATATTTATTTCTTTACACACTTATTACAAATAATGTAACTAGTAATTTTGGAATGTAGAAAACGACCGGATGGGTTTTTAGTGGATTTTCGACTTTCACGGTCTAGAAATTAGAACGGCTGTTGTATACTGCTCGACGTTTCGGCCACTGGTTTTGGCCTTTTCAAGGGAAATATCGAGAACGATAATATATTTCCCTTGAAAAAGGCCAAAACCAGTGGGCGAAACGTCGGGCAGTATACAACAGCCGTTCTTATTTCTAGACCGTGAAAGCCGAAAATCCACTAGTAACTAGTAATTCTTGCGCCATGATTAGTATAACCTAAATCTTGCAAAAAAGTAAAATTTTCGCTAGAATTTTGGAATAGGTGAAGCTGCATTCTTACGATACGAACACCGTTGAGAATGCCGGGGAAAACAGTTTCTCCAGGTGTCATTCTTAACGGATTCCACTTCTCCATGTGGGACATGTATTTTTTAGTGTAGTCGGAGGTGGTGCGCAGTGCCAGATCATGTAATAGAACTTTCGTAAAATCTCGGTCGATATATACGGGGATCTTGGTTTTAATGTTGTCGTATTCGATGCCGTTTATCGTATCGTCGTATTCATGTTCACTTTTATCAACTGTTTGACCTCACGCACTATAGATCTTCTTCGAGTTTGCGTAAAGTCGATCACGACAGTGTTTTCCCTTAGTGGGCGCACTTTGCTTTTTGTTCGCTCATTTTGCTCACCGTGGGGCAACGAGGCTTTTTTTTCTGTTACTCTTGTGTAGAAGTAGCGAAGCGACGCTGGTAAAATTCGTTCGTTTGCTTTACTATGAACGAGCGGTGTGTATTTAGCATCTGGTCTGTGCGAGATTAGGGGCTAGACTGCATGAATATAATTTCCTTTCCCGTGCAAAGTCATCAACATTGAATATAAATACATAAAATAAGTTAGAAGAAATCGTATTTTTATTTCATCAAAAAATTGAAATCTACCCAAGTAACAATTGATGTTTTATAGCATGCTACAAGTGCAATCGAAGTTTTATGAGTGGCTCTAAAACTGTCACAGAACCTCAATTGTTGCTAGGGGATAGTATTGATCTCAATTCAAGTTTTTTTTTTCAAATATGACACCAAATTTTAATCTCATCTTGCAATTATTTACTACTTTGCATTTCTTTGAAGATTCAAGCTGAATATTTATTGTTATCAACAAGAAATTTAAATATCTCAAAGAGTTTTCAATTTGATCAGACCGATAGCAGAAGCAGATTTCAGATTGATGTCATAGGTGAATTTTTTTGTTTTCGCACCCTTAAACGTCGAAAACGATGTCAACATGAGTAATCATTACATGCAACAACACACCATCAAATTTAGTATTCTAATCGATATCAGACTTTTCTCGATGGGTAAGGCCCAAAAAGTCAGAATAAGCAATTCAGGATGAACATTTTAAATTCAAATATTATATTAGAGAAGAAACACAAATCCATAATCTATTTACCTAATCACCTTTCCTGAGCTTCCTTCATTAAATCATTTCCATGTGTCTCGTTTGTTTCAAAAACATGGTCGAGATAAATTTCACTAAAATATATTTTACAAAATAAATAATTGATAATTTTAGACCAACCTTATGACAATTTATGTGCGGGTCGGGAAATTCTCAAAAATACGATTCGCATAAATGATTTTTTAGAAAATCAAAAATTTCATTTTAAATTTTAAATGATTTCAAAATGCATGAAAAGTTGACTGCCCATAAAAGCATAAGAGTCCCATATGGAAAAACAGCAAGCCGAGAAAAACGCTGTTCAAGATTTACATTTTCATTAAGCCTTATGGATGGGACAACCTTGTTGTGGTATTTTTTTTGATATTTTCTAAACAAATCTTATCAGTGCATTGTGATTCAGTGGTGATACAGAATATAATACAACAGATCAGTGGCGTAGCCAGAAATTTGGTTTGGGGGGTTTTGATGAAAATCGCAAATTTTTCGAAAAATGCTAAAATATTAAATATGAGTTTGATAAATTATTGAAAACTGAAAAACTTTGATATTAAGGTACATGGTGACTTCAGCAAAGTTTTTGATAATGTCATTTTAAACAATTTTTTGAAAATATGAAGGCTACATGAATGCAGCATATAGAGATTTAAATGGACTGGGCATGCTAAATTTCTGCTTAGTGAAGAAAAATTTAGGTAAAAACTATTTTTTCTGCCCTACGGAGAAAATTGTTTGAAACAGACATTGCGAGTTGAGAACACAAAACCTATAACTAAATTATGGAACTTGCGTTTCGACGTCATCTCATCAGAATCCGACACTAACTTGGTGGGTGGACTAAGCTAGCGCCGAATTGATGCTAAAAATGGCATCACTCTTTGTGTTTGTGGGCAAACCGCTAGTCCTGGGAATTATTTGTTTTAAATCCAGTTCCCTTAAATATTTTTTGTAAGCTTCAGCGGCACCTTGAACGCAATGTGAATTTATTGTTCAATTACCGCAGAAGAGATTTATCAAATACAGTAATTTCAGAATAGCTTGTTGTAAAAGTTTTCTACTACTATATTTCGATACTCTGAATATGTGGGATATTTATGTCTCTGACAAAGTTGTTTGAAATAGCACTTTCGAAAACTTTGCTGGAGACATTAAGTCTCGACTCAAATTTGCTTGAAGAGTAAATTCTCTATATTTGCTTCTAGGAGGATTAACGGCCAAAATTATTTTATCAGCAGATGAACAGTTTTACGTTTTGAAATTCTTCAATGTTACTTAACATCGAAATTTGGCAGTCTCGAATGAAAGTGATCGTGACCGTTAAAAATTTATCGAGCATTAATTTTACTTTTCTTCACTCAATTTAGACAAGTTATTATGCTACGGGTAGTTGAGGTCTGATGTCAACGCAAAAGTACAAGTTTCGAAAAAAATTCTTGATGCCTTAGCCGTGATATATAAAAGCCTTGAAAACAAAATTTCCTTGGTGATAATTGACAAAAAAAACTTTAAACATTTACCATTAATTTTTTCAAACGAACTGATATACGGAATAGAATAAAACCAACTATTACCAGAGGTTAGAGTTTCTACTACACTGCCGCGAAGAAACATCCTCATACAAGCTTTGGTTTTAAATTGTGAAACCATTTAACATTTTTTCGGTTCCCAATTTTTTAAAATTTGGTTTGGGTGTGGACTGGACCCATTTACGATTTATTTTTCAGAAAGATTTGTGAATTTATAAAACCGAATTTCACTAAGAAAGACCGATGTTTTCTATTAATAAAAATCATCCGAACTACTGGGTGAAACAATCTATGCGAAAATTTTATGCAACTATTCCATTCTCTATTGACCTAGTCCGTTCACCAAAACTCGAGAAATACTTCAGAATAGCTAAAAATACATTTTTTTCTTTTGTATGATATTCATTACCCAAAATCGCCTCCAAAAAAATAACTGCTATTTTCGCATTCAGTTATATTAAAATCCGGAAAAAAGTCACAAATATAAATATCATAGAGAAACTAAAAGTTTTACAAAAACTTTGCTTTTTACACTATAATTTGCTGCTTTAGTTGGTACAGCATTATTACATTGATTTGTTATTCTTCCAAGCATTCTAGTAAACATGTCAATGATGGCACACATTTTTTCAGTTGCTTCAAATCGTGAGTCGTCTTTTGCCAGGGATATAGCTAACGTCCCAAAGCGAATCAAATGAAATTTTCATTATTCAAATAATAGGAGTATTGGGAATCCCTTATTCATCTCAAGTATGTTAACATGAGATCATATGGATTTTTCATTTTTCAATCTTCCAGAGGCATTTTGTACGGCGAAGTTAATGTGAAATAATGATGATTAAAAAAAAAACAATTTTTAATTATTGTATTTTCATAGTTGCTATTTCACTTTACATTTGATTTATCATTTAATTGACCATTTGTTTTGTTTACAAAGAAAGTTTCAACTTACCTTTTGAAGTTCATTAAACGAATTTTATCATCATTTACTTAATATATTGACGAGATTCACAAAATGTGCAGAACGTTGTGTAGTTTTCGTTGTCTATGCTCATGTACAGGACTATGAAATAGTTGCAGCTAAGGAGTTATCAAACTCTTGTTCATGCATAATAGTAACCACACTAACAGCGAAGTGTTCAACTTCTCTAAGCACTTTGTTGAATGTAAAACACCCAGTATGATGGAATTAGAACGATTGCAGCGACGCAAAAAAACACTTCCCAGAATATACACTAAACATAGCAACAGCACATGCAATATTTCACTGAACAAACTCTACGCAGTTCCAAAAGTCTGATCAAATCGACACAAAACAATTGCAGCTGTGAAATTTCCTTTCCCCTCCGGATAGATGATTCGCGCACTACGAGCATCATTCAGAAGAGCGACCCCACAACCGAATTCACCGCCCAAGCCCCAGCAAGTTTGCGACTCGATGCACTATCACACTTGATTACCTTTGATACCGTTATCCTGACAAAACAATGAACGTCACTCGTGGTTGTGGTCTCGTTCGCCAATAACAGTGCACGGGGCATTCCCGCGGCCTATGTCATTGTTTTCTCAGTTTCAACCGAGGCGAATCGGAAAGCAACATTCCACTCCCGGTAGGAACAACACCCAGCTATTCCGTTTCAGCAATTCACCACAAGGCACAGCACTAGGATCAAGCGGGCGTACCAACAACTTCCACGCAACACTATTTTTGCATTACCCCCATCTAGCGCACTGAAACAACAGAGGCCAGAAAAATAAACTGCCAACTGGTCCAGTCTGTAAACGACATTCACAACCGAGTCAACAACACTAGCTATCTATCGTTGCACTATTTGACGACGACACTTGCAGCCTCTCTCGGGCGTTGGACAATAAATCATAAAAAACAAACTCGTTCACTGACAATTGTTTCCATTCTTCACTATACACTTGTAACATGCATTATGCTCTAGAGGTTGCTCTATATGCCGAGTATCATGTGTCATCTACATACACTGGGTACTGTATAGACAATACTTCACAAGCATCTTCTGCCCTCCGATTCCAGTTCCTATCCCCATAGGTTCTAGGAAGGGAGGGTCGGATTGTATGTTGATTTCTTCACACTTCCGTCCCACTGCGCCACTGTGCCCAAACGCGAACAGTTATCCTTTTGACCGAGAGGGAATCACCTTTACTTGCACTCTCGCCCGAGTTTGTGTTACTGAAGTAAGGGTAGCTTCCCAACCACCGGATGTTGGTCAGTAATCCTCGAATCGCGTCTGATCACCGCGAAGGTTGAACCACGTCTGACTGGTACGGAACGCTCGACGAAACTGAACCAACGATAAATCCAGCCACCGATGGAAGGCTCTTTACACAGGAGATTTTTTCTTCCTCTTACTGTGTTTTCACTCCCATCATCCCCAAACACCGGCAAATCACTCGATCCACCAGCTTGTCAGTGGGTGGTTGGGTCGCTGGGAAATGTGTTCGACGGGAGCAGACGCGGGACTACCCAGAGAAAAAGAGAGAAACCAAATGCCAATCGGTTTGTTTTCATCGTTATTTGCCTGGTTGTCTGATCCTACGACATCACTGGAATCACGGCAAACCATGGATCCATCGTACAGCCAAGAATGACATCTGGATCCGAGCGAGCTATTGTCCGAACATATTGTAAACGAGGAGAGAATGGCGAGAGCGCCGGAATCGACGAAGACAGAAACCCGGCTATTTATTATTAGCATGCAAGCAGCGTTACATCAACAAAGTTGTAAACCGCGTGGCCAAGAGAAACAACAACAGAGAATTCAATGCTTGGGTAACCGGATGGAGAATGTGTGCCCTCTCTGAGTGCATCGGAAGCAGACCATATGATTTTGGTTCATTTCATTGATAACGAAGCGAGTAGTAAAACTTGAGTTCCACGCATGCAGCTAATGAACACTGACAGCAGACCCGATGAAAAGCGACAAATGTTTTTGGGACTTTCAATTATAGTGTAGACATTAGGCAATGATTCAGTTTCTCGAAGCACTCATCTATCCACTTTGAAATGACGAAAGTGGTAAACTTTCGGAATTCAGTTGTTAAATCTTCATTTCAATCTTCAAGGTGTCTTCAAGAAAATTGTTCATTTAAAAATTCTCCCTAAAATATAATAATAAAAATAACAAGTATAAGTCGCACTAATGCCATTTGAATGGGAAACGGGACTGTTTCTGCTGCTGCTACCATTACCAATGATGAACATTCCAAAATGATAAGTGGTTTTGTGGAGTATCATGTACAATAATGCTAGGGAAGACGCTCCTTTATTTATCTCATTAGTAACACGTTTTCGGAAAAGTTTGATTAGTCTGTTATATATCGCCTAACGTACAAACTTGGCGCGGATAAACTGAAGCGATAGCTCCAGACGCTCTTACGCAGAAATGTTTAAGGGGGGAAGGGTAAGGGTTTCAGCGTAAAAAAATCAGTTTTCTTGTCAATTTTTTTTTGAAAGATTGGTGAAGTGAATTGATCGAAACTTTCGTACATTATACTACATCATTTCAATAACATTCTGTAATTTTTTCATGCAAAAATGTCTACAAGCGACTTGGTGATGAAGCCTTTGTGGAACGTCTCTGGAAAAACACGATTTGCGGTGTTAATGGCCATTCAAAAACTACTTGACCGATTTATTTCAAACTTTGCATACACATTGTATGTAAAAAATTCGTAACCCCTACGTTAAGCCCTACGTTAAGTTTTTGAGATAATTTTTCAATTAAGGGGGTTTTTACTAATGTCGGAATCGCTATTTTTAAGAAAAATTTCAAATTTCGCCATTTTATGAGTTAAAAGCCCCCTAAACGAAAAATTATCCCAAAAACTTAACGTAGGGGTACGCATTTTTTACATAGAAAGTGTATGCAAAGTTTGAAATAAATCGGTCAAGTAGTTTTTGAATGGCAGTTAACACCGCAAATCGTGTTTTTCCAGAGACGTTACACAAAAAGCTTCGTCACCGAGTCGCTTGTTGATATTTTTCCATGAAAAAATTACAGAATTTTATTGAAATGATGTAGTATAAAGTACGAAAGTTTCGATCAATTCGCTTCACACATCTTTATAAAAAATTTGACAAGAAAACTGATTTTTTTACGCTCAAATCCTTAAACTTCCTCCCCCCCTCCCTAAAAGAGCTGTTCTACTTATCTCCGAAAACCCATATGCTCTCTTGCCAACTGACGATAACGCCTCTAACGACCCTTGCGAGGGGCATTCTTTGGCCCCGCTTGGAAGCACTAGGAAAAAAAACTAATCCAAACTCACCCGAACTTCCACGTAAGTTGTCCCAAACAAGGGTACAAAATAAAAATAATTCGCCAACTGGAAATGCTGCTACAATTACGAAGATAAGGAAATCGAGATACAACCAGGAGTTCCCAGCACTCCCTGGGGCACCAAAAATCCCAAGTGCTCTCATTTTACAGTCAGAAACTCAACCTAAAACGGGATTCCTTAAATTTTCTGACATTCACAGCTTTCAACATTACCGATCATCAGAAAAGCTTGCTGTTTGCTATTCTACCAACAGTAAGAACATTTTTTAAACAGTTGACTGAACAATGGCCCCTCCTTGCAGCGATCGTATCCTTCGAAGGTTAACTTATTAAACGGAATAACGGATCTGATCACTGTTTTACAGTGGAACTGCAGAAGTATCATTCCCAAAATTGATTCATTAAAACACTTGCTAGATTACAATAATTGTGATGCATTTTCCCTATGTGAAACATGGTTTACTTCTAATATAAACCTCAACTTCCACGATTTTAACATTATCCGCTTGGATCGAGAAGACTCATATGGATGGAACGTGATGGAACACCTTCCCGCGCCCCGCCTGCTTCTTGAAGACTTTAACTCTTACGGTAGAGGGTGGGGCTGTCTGTACGACAATAATCGATCTTCGACAATTCAAGAGCTTTGTAACAACTTCAATATGACAATTCTGAACACAGGAGAAATAACACGGAATCCTCGACCACCAGCACAAGCAAGTGCACTGGACATATCTCTATGTTCGACATCACTACGGTTAGATTGCAAGTGGAAGGTAATATCTGATCCCCATGGTAGTGACCAACTGCCGATAGTAATTGCAATCACCACTCGTTCAAGACCTTCGGAACCAATCAATGTTCCCTATGACCTCACACGAAACATTGATTGGAAGAGCTACGCTGCTGCGGTATTCAGAACTATCGATTCCACACAGGTACTTTCCAGGGAGGAAGAGCATAATGTTTTGTCCAACTCGATTCTCGATACCGCGCTTCAAGCGCAGACGAAACGAGTACTCGGCGTGAACACTCTAAAACGTTCTCCCAACCCGTGGTGGTATAAAGAGTGCGCTGACGTGTAAGCAAAGAAGGCTGCCGCGTATAAAGCCTTCTGGAACGATGGGTTAGTTACTAGCTATCGACTGTACGCGATATGAAAAAAGCGAATGAAAAATTTAATGTAAGATAAGAAACGTATTTACTGGCGCCGATTTATCGACGTGTTAACAAGAGAAACATCGATGAGCATTCTTTTGGGCACGGCCCTACGTATGCGAAACCGAAACAGTATCGAGAGCGCTGAATATTCAAACCGTTGGATATTCGATTTCGCCAAGAAGGTTGGTCCGGATTTCGCCCCAGCACGGAAAATCTACAGCGACGCGTCGCCTCACAATACCATCAACAAAGCACCGCGGACGCTTCCAAAATTTGTCTACACTTATGACTGGTTCCGTATACAATGTATACAAGGTATAATAAATTTTGTCGGAGTTCCTCGTTGGTGGTGTAGACAATTGTTGGTTCTGTGGGTCAGTCTTCGATGATTGTCGGAGAAACTCGGGACTCTTAACCCACCTGCTATCGTTCGCTATATTCGGTCGTCGCTGCCACCTTGTTGTTTCATCTGCGACATTCTCTGTTGTTGGCAGCCATCGCCAGCTCTCCATGCTTGTTGTCTCCAGAATTTCGCTAGCTCTGAACGCGATAAATTGATAAATAATAAATTGAGAACATTTTTTGAGTCGGTCCAGCATATGTGCTGGTCTATTTTTAAAGAGAGCGTTTTCGTTACAACGTCCGCTAGTCTGGCTCCGATCACCGCAACCTGTAGTTCAAGTAGTGGTATGGAAAGGAACCTGAGTGGCGCGACGCGCGATTTTGCTGCAACAATTGAACACTCGATTTTGTCCCATTGTTGAAACCGTAGGTACACAACACAGCCGTATACCATCTCGCTGGCATCGACAAATGTGCCCATCTGGATTGTAGTTTCTAAACTCAAGGACCTTACGGGTCTGTAACAACGGGGAATCCGTACGTTTTGTACCTCCGAAAGAACGGTTAGTTACAGTTCCCACTTGTCATAAAGTGTTTCCGGTATTTCGTCATCTCAACCAATTCGTGAGCGCCATACTTCTTGTATAATTATCTTCAGACAGATCAATATGTTCGAAATAAGTCCCAAAGGGCCAAAAATCGGCATAAGCATTCGAAGGACTTCTCTCTTAGTCGGTTTTCTTTTCCCTGAGAGCAGATCCTTGTTGTGCTTTGGTGACAGTTTGTAAGTGAAGCAATCTGTTACCGTACACTACCACATTCCCAAAACTTTTTCAGTAGCCATCAAAATTCCGAAAACGCTGCTTTTCAAACAAGTGTCCAACTCAGTTTACCCCAAATTTGTAAGTATAAGAAAATCACAATTAAAACGGCTATTTCAGTTATACCCTTTTAAATCGATTAGAGCCGGCTAGGACAATACAATATGATTGGGCGCCAATGAGGTGTGAAATTCAAACTAGAAGCAAAACCGCAACATTTTTTAATGCTAGATTAAGGTTATCCTCGAGGGCAGTAAATATACGAACATGGTTAACCTTCGAAAGTGATCACAATTAGTCTACCCAAATCATTTGTTCACGTCTCATTCACTACCTGTTGTCTAATTAATTTTTCAGTGAGCAACTACAATCGAAACTGAAACTAATCACCCGGGCCAAAGCATATTATTGCCCACAATAATAGATAAGCGGTTTCAATTAAAACCAGTTCATCATAATTCTACTCTCGTAAACAACCAGAAGCACCGGTGTGTTGACGCTCGCCACAGGGAGCTTTAGTAGCTGCACCTAAATTGAAACGGTTTGCATCAGAATTCAAAAGCACAAAACATAAAACCGATAATAAATAAATGAGAATTTGCAGCAGCGGTTTAAACGATTTGTGTGATGTGTTGCGTGGCTAGTGTTTGTGCACAATTATTGGTAGAGGGGTATTAAACACTCGCTCGTAGCTTGTTCACGCATTTCGAAGCTTTATTTTAGCACGGTCGTTGAATGTTTACCATATCTGGAGTTGTTTTGCGGAGCACGTTAATGACAATACACCGATTTAGAATTTTTTTAGCACTCTTTTAAAAGGTACCCAATAGGGTGTCCCAAAATGACATCATATTAAAAAAGTCATCGGGCTCACTTCTTAAATGAAAGGTTTGGGTATTAGGACCACTTTCTTCTTCGGAGTGAGTTTGCTAAAACGCTTCCTACTGGTGGCGACTTTTGATTTTTTGAAAAATGGGCTGATTTTGGATAAAATTTCAAATTTATGCCTGTTGAAGCGGTCCTGCACTGTCTTAGATATTTTTTCAGCATTTTTTATTTTTTTGGAGATCCAAACGGAGAAGTTTGGTTAGTTTGTTTGTACAAATTTTGAATTATAAGAGCAGCAGAGCCATTAAAACTTATTAAAAAGTGAAATTTTTGGTGTTTTTCAGTATTTTTTCTTCAAAACTGGGTATCTACAAAATTTTAAAAGTACAGAAAACACTTTATATAGTTGAGCCGAATGCAGTAGCGTAATTTTGCTGAAGAAGGTGTATAGCTACGGCCAATGGGGTATAAGTTATTTACGTTTTTGTTAAATAACCTTTTAACATTTTATGATATTCATAAAAAATAACACTGTCCTACAAAATAAAACAACTTAAGTGGGCTTAGTCCGCACATTATTTTTCGGAAAATAAAAGGAAAATGATGAAAAATGGTGTTTTTTGCTTGTCTCTAGTACATCAGAATCGGTTTTTATGAGTATTTGACGATTTTTTTAAAAATAATTTTCTATACTAATAACCACCTAGCGGGTTTGAAAATCACTAAAATTAAACAAATAAGTCGAGTTAATGGCAAGTTATGGCGTATATTTGAAAGCTGAATTGATTAACGTATTTACATTTTATATATAAAGTCTTATTTTCATGTTAGGAACTTTTAAGTGGAGAAAAATGAGAAGAGTGAGGTGAGTGTTGAAAAACTGATATTTACTGTTTAGAT
Organism: Topomyia yanbarensis; assembly: GCF_030247195.1. Classification (NCBI taxonomy): domain Eukaryota; kingdom Metazoa; phylum Arthropoda; class Insecta; order Diptera; family Culicidae; genus Topomyia; species Topomyia yanbarensis. The sequence continues at coordinate 256,994,151 of NC_080672.1, forward strand.
CACATAATTCCGAAATAGTCAAATTTGGGGCAAATATCCTCGAAAAAGTTTTACAACAGAATACAGCGCATCTTCTGACACAATCGTTTTGTTGAAGGTGCCTCCTAGAAGTAATTATGGAGAATTAACTCCTCAAAAAATAATTAGAGACTTGGCGTTATTAGCAAAGTTATTATTTTTATAATTTAAGTTACAAAAAAAATCATCAGATGCTCATTAAACCTCGTCCTGACATACTAAAGACGTACAGAAAACGTCATTTTTCATAATTTTCCTTCTATTTTTCGAAAAACAATGTGTGGTCAAAGCACATTTGAACTGATTTACTTTTTGGAACAGCATTATTTTTGATAAATTGCTAAAAATGTCAAAGGTTGTCTAACAAAAACCTAAATAACTCATACCCCATTAGCCATAGCTATACACTTTCTTCAGCAAAATTACGCCCCTGAATTCGGCTCAACTATATAAAGTGTTTTCTGTACTTTTAAAATTTTGTAGATACCCAGTTTTGAAGAAAAAATACTGAAAAGCACCAAAAATTTCACTTTTTACTAAGTTTTAATGGCCCTGCCGCTCTTATAATTCTAAATTTGTACAAACTAACTAACCAAACTTCTCCGTTTGGATCTCCAGAAAAATAAAATATGCTGAAAAAAAATCTAAGACAGTTCAGGACCACTTCAGGATGTCATTTTGGGACATCCTAGTACCCAATCAGAATAAAATAACACTAAGATCGTGGCACTAGACCTGGAATGTCTTAGCCTAGTTTAGCTTAGGCAGACTGCCCATTAGAAGCACTTCGCGATTTGCCGAATGAGCGAAAATGCACAATCATCCAAAAAAAATTATGCTTCCGTGCAGCAAATCATTCTCACTGTGCATTAGACTGCAAAGATAAAACACGAATTTTTGAAAATTCAATCGGTCCACCCCTAGGTTGATTTTTAGTCCTACAAGGAGCTTCTGTTCCAAATTTGAACCAAATCGGACATGTCCACCTACCGGACCAACGCACAGTGGTCCCAAAGAGCAAAAAAGGGGGTTTTTTAGATTGCGTCAAAACGGTTGACTTTAGCAATATGGTGTTTTTGAGAAAGTTTCTTGGAGTAGAACTCCCCTTCTTTCTGTCTTATCAGATTAATGATTAATCTTTCTAATAGTGAGTTACGCAATTTATTTTCTCCAATAATTCAGATAGACAAATACTTACTTCAGCAAAGTTGTAGAGAAACTCGTTGCAAACATTTTACCCGAAGACTTCAACTCTCTATCTTTTAAAGTTTGTGAGATATGGGACATTATTTGTAAAAGGCCCCTTAAAAACAGTTTTTTCATCATAAGTTTTCTTCTAGATTTTTTCCATTATATAAATGTTCTAGAACATTGTTTGGACTATTAAACTGCATTACTTTGCCGAAGACGGAAACTTGCTATCGCTAGTATGTGTGGATATATTCACGTTTTTTGATTGAAAATAGCTCTTTTTCCAATGCCGATAACTTTTAAACGGGCAAAAACGGGCAAACCACTTTGTAAACAAATTAAAGTGCAAGAAAAGCACAACAAATGCAGGAAAAATCAGATCTCCCCAAGACGGCCCTCTATGGAAATACTTGAGCTGAAGTTTGGCTCATTCCGTCATCAAATGCAATTGATTACTCGCCGTTTGGTTGCACTTGCGCCATTGTTATGAAGTAGGCGCAAGGGAATTGTCAGTTTCCGGTGTCAGGCGTATGCATTGAGTTTTTGAACAACTGTAACTTTTGACACAAGCAAACAGAAGTTCGGATAATACTTAAAAAGCACACTTTAAAATTCACAAAAAGTTCTTAGGGAACTTTCAAGCTGCTCAAGCTTTAAGAGAACTGCTTAACCCGCTATTAGAACATAAAACGTATTGCAAAATTACTTAAAACGAGAAGCTTATGTAGTTCCTTTACACCAACTTTTGGTTGCTTGGGTATTTACTCAAGACGTGCTTACAAAAGTAAGAAAGGATAATTATTACGACTTTAACCCTTTATTTCCGAACTAACAGTAGGGGATGGGTGTAGTGTAGTTGGTAAATGGATTGCCTTGTACGCAGCGCACCTGGGTTCGAGTCCCGACCCCGCACATAGGGTTAGAAATTTTTCATTAGAGATTTTTCTAACCCGAAGAGGCGAATGACCTTAAGGTTAAAACTACAAGGGGCAGCCTTATGGGGTTGCACGAACTGTAGACGTAGGACTATACTACTTAATGTAAAATATTTAGTGTGTGGGAAAAAACACCCGGACCGGTGAAGAAAAATCAAATTTTAGACAATATAATCACATCTCATGTATAGGACAAGCTTTCTAGTTGCTCTCAAACAGATCCTAAAAGTTCAAACACCCATGGATAACCCCAAGTTTGTAGATGTGTTTTCGATGCCACAGGATTGTAAAATGGTAAATATTACGTCATGAAAATTCAATTCTTCCGTGACCATTTTTTTTTGCCTGCAAAATGCCCTGTGTGTATGCAAAGCTCATGATTTGTTGGGTATTAGCATTGATCGGAAAATGCTTTCCAACGCTGCGCATTGGAATTTTGCAGGTCACCAGAAGCTGTTCATTTTACCCACTTGCTATAAACATGTCTTATTTTTGGACATGTTTAGAAATCAAGAATCATGTTTGAAAAAATGTGTTTATGACGAATTATTTTTACCAGATATGTACAAAACATGTCTAACAAGAAACATATAAGGTGATTGTAATATCTCATTCACTTATTAGTTAGAAAATAATAACTTTGCTTTGCACATTCGCTCCAAACATTGAACCCAAGCGCACAATGCAAAATGAGTCAACGCTGATGATGATGGGTAGAGCGAAAGAGACAACTAGTATCACCACGACACTATTAGCGCGTTTCACCAAAATTCCACGCGGCCTTGCCCGATTGAAAGAAACGGCCGCGCTTAGCCCATCTGTTATAATATCGTGATTTTGCATAGCGAAGGGCTGAATGATTTTGTTCCAAAAACAGCCCTGCGTTATGCAACACTTTGTGCAGGTTGATTATACTAGTTGCAAGTGGGGCCAAATTCACCAAGTTCCGTAAAATTCCTTTTAAATTGCAGAATTGATAAAATTGCTTAGATGAGCTAAACTAATTAATCAAATCCTGTTTTAAAAACTGTCCTTGCGTTTAAACCAAAATGGGAAGCTTATTACTACCACTACATTACTTAATTTCAAGCGCAAATAGCAAATACATGTGCTAGTTAAACCAAAAATTTACTGGCAACATTACAGCGGCATTTAGGAAGCAGTTGGAGCGGTCGCCTGTTGGACGACACAGGGTAACGTCCCTTCACAGCCAGTGTAACGGACTTCTAGCTCAGCTACACTGGCTGTAAAAAACACAGCGCAGTGATCTGCTTCGCCAGCCGTTCAACAGGGAACTGAGCGTGTCTGGCCAAGTCCGTTCTCGTTCTTTAAATAGTCGATGATGACGTCATTCATAGAAGCGTTGCGCGCTAGGTACACCAAACCGTCGTACAGGGCTTGGGAAGCGCTATCTTCTGTGTGTTAATGCGCGATATTTTGACAAGGTTGTATATTATTTAATTTTTTAATGCTATGATATCAAAAATCTTTGGGTTTATCTATTGGAATCTATTCTTAGAAATATTTCGGGGCGATTTGCGCAAAAAATTTGAAAATTTATCGTGAGATGGCTGAATTATATGCGTTTAAAATTGGACCACTTTTCGTTACATACCATTTTTGTAGAATTTGCAAAGTGCACCCCCATATCGAAAACAAAGACGTAGTCCTACGTGAAAACCTCTATAATCGAAATAAAAAAACTAACAGTAATATATGGTGATGTATTTAATGCCGGAACAGCTCTAGTATGGACAAACTTAGGCTCTAGTATTTCCATAGAGGGCCGCCTTGGGGAGATCTGATTTTTCCTGCATTTGTTGTGCTTTTCTTGCACTTTAATTTGTTTACAAAGTGGTTTGCCCGTTTTTGCCCGTTTAAAAGTTATCGGCATTGGAAAAAGAGCTATTTTCAATCAAAAAACGTGAATATCTCCACACATACTAGCGATAGCAAGTTTCCGTCCTTGGCAAAGTAATGCAGTTTAATAGTCCAAACAATGTTCTAGAACATTTATATAATGGAAAAAATCTAGAAGAAAACTTATGATGAAAAAACTGTTTTTAAGGGGCCTTTTACAAATAATGTCCCATATCTCAAAAACCTTAAAAGATAGAGAGTTGAAGTCTTCGGGTAAAATATTTGTAATGAGTTTCTCTACAACTTTGCTGAAGTAAGTATTTATCTATCTGAATTATTGGAGAAAATATATTCCGTAACTCACTATTAGGGGGATTAATCATTAATCTGATAAGACAGAAAGAAGGGGAGTTCTACTCCAAGAAACTTTCTCAAAGACACCATATTGCTAAAGTCAACCGTTTTGACGCATTCTAAAAAACCCCCTTTTTTGCTCTTTGGGACCACTGTGCAACGTACTTGACGTTTAAATGACATTTTTAAACAATGGAGAAGCCTCTCTAGCTCGCATTTCCACCGCTAGGTGTCACTGTATGTATCAGTTTATCATTACAAGTGAAAATAAGAACGATAATTGTATTGCCTGCAACTTTGCTAGCGCGTTGACTACTGAAGGTACGCGACGGTATTCCACTTCACAAAAACTCGGTCGTATCGAACAAAATTTAAAGTCAACGACCGCGATGTTGAGTCTGGACTACAGCTTTTTCGTCAACTTTGCTCATGATGACAAGAATAATGCGATGTTTTCTTTGTTCTCGAGCACACTAGATTGAGAGACCTGTTTTGTTCACTTGGCTCGATTGTAGGTCCAGTTGCAGCAGAAGTAGAAAGAAGACTAGTCGCGACTTCTTGTTGTCATACAAACTTTTACGTTTTTCTTAAAGCAGATATGCGCACATCTATACATATTCAGCGCATAGGGTTATCACATCTGGCAAGGCAAGGGACATATGCGTATTCATAGGAATCAAACAGAAATGTTAATCAAAGCGATTGCTCGGCATTTATCGCTTTTTATTACCCAATGAATTAAAAGTGATAAGAATGCCTTTTTCATTCCTTCTAAAACTAGTCAGGGTATCAATTCAGAGCTGGTTGATTGGAATATTACCAAAAAAACTCACATTTGCAAAGTATAATGCGCACCGCTATTCAAAGCCGTTAACATTATGCTTTAAATTTTTCACAAAAGTAACGGTTTTATAGGTTTAGTTAAGTATAGAATTCCACTTCCCTGGCTAATCGCAAAGAACACAAAAGCACCAGCGACTCTCGCTGAGGAGGATAGCCCGAACGAGCATTGCCCTCCAACACAGCTAACAGGAAGACCAGAGAAGCTGGATATCAGCATTGCCTAGGAATCACACTACGGAGTCTTCCAGGATTCTTTATAGGAAGCGAGTTTTTCGCCACAATCGCTAGGGAGATCCCTGCAAAGAAGCAAAGCTCACCTCCGTAGCCAATATCTAAGGATCGCTAAAGAAGCAGCAAACACGAGAAGAAATCACGACACGGCCGGTTGAATTAGACCAACCCCCATCCTATCAATCAGCAGCTGCATGTAACATCAGCAACAGTGAGATGATTTGGTTAAATTAAAGGAATTTAATTTTTTAAACCATTTTGAGCGGCTTTTTTGAGATGTAAAATAATAAATTTTAGCAACCGGCGGGATATTTTTTTCTGAAATTATGAACAAAACAGTTTGTGTTCAAACGAATTCCGAAATAGTTCTTGGCATCGTGGCCACCTTGAAACAAAGGGATAGTCGAGCAAATAACTCTTAACTCTTGACCGGGCCCATAGAAATTGATATAAAACACGGAGGTCCGGAGATCGCCCTCAAAAACCGGAGTCTCCGGGTCAAACACGGCGGGGTGGCAACCCTATAGCACACGAATTTCAAAAAATATTACCTAGCATCCCTACTGAAATGTGGTAGTGCGCTGTTCCGTTGTGTTGTTGAGATGTTGATGGCATGAACTAATATGCCTATATGATTTCCCGCTGATGATTGATTAGGGTAACCGGGGGCCAGTCCGACACCATGGGTAAGCCCGACACCCCACGACTTTTCCCAGATATCAAATTTTAAATCATACAATAATAACAGGATATCATTAGTACGATTATTTTGAGCATTTCGAGACACATAAATGCCATATAGATTCATCCAACGTCACAAAATAAACAAAACATGCGAAAACAAAGTTGATGCGCACTTGGATGTTATTTTTAGTTGAAACATTTTAAGGTTTTAACAGCACAAAAGCTTTGAAAATCACCAGTATTTTTGATGCACATTCTAATCTACTGTCCATATCATTATTTATCTGCGTTAAGGATAAGTTTGAGTATTCCCACACTGTCTATTGGGCATTTCACAAAAATACACACAGAAAAAAAAATATTGGTAAAAGTAAGAATGTTTCGCTCTTAGCAAAAACAACCAACGCCAACTATTAGGTTGAAAGTAAAACTTTTAAATTAATCAAGAATAATAATCAAAGTAACAGTTTTCCTTTTAAGCAAATGAAGAATAGTACTCAAAACAAAAGTTTTATTTTTAAACTAAGAGTATGCGTTGGTTGTTTTTTCTAAGAGTGAAAACTTTCATTTTTACCAACATTTTTTTTTTCTGTGTGCACTGTTGGGGTAGGAGAGGTAAGATCGACACGCTGTTTAGATGGTTGAGTTCATTTTTTATTCAATGTGAACGACTGGGAGTTGTTTATGGTATTCAATTACACTATTATAACATAATGTTAAAATTTGAAATACACAGAAACTCTGGTATTTGCATTTATTCCATGTCAGTATTGTCTCAAACCGACCAAAACATTAAAAACCAAAAATACAATTTTTGGAGCTTTGTGATATTTTAAAAAAATGATTGCGCTTAAGGTGTCGGATTTGCCCCGGTTCCCCTACGAGATAAGTTATTGTTTTACTTGCATTTCTTTACGGAATACGTCAAGGCACTAGACAAAGTTTAGAATTTAGTATTAAATTTGTAAGTTTAACTTACTTTTCAAAAATTCAATATATAATCTTATTTTTTTTTTAATTCGTTTATTTGACACGGCTCATAGCGGTAGCTTAACGGAGCCGTGGATCTTTTATACGTTTACAATATATGTAAAAATAAAAAATACAAACAAGACTTAATTAATTGGATCTCGTGCGCGCAACTTTTTATTTATTTATAGGAGACCTTCTTTCGCGAGGTCTGTTGGCAAACAGCGTCAGGGGGGTCATTTAATTCTCTCTTGTTTTTCACGTCCCGGTCGAAGCTGGCTTGGTGTCCGGGATCAGATGTTCTCCCTTGCTTCTTGCACTTATTGTTGATCAGTGTAAATCCGTCGTCATTGTTACTGCATTCGTTGCCGATGTTGCTTACAGTTGCTTTTGGGGTGCTGGATGATTCTTTTGCGGTTGTCATTATGCTCTGAACAGCTGCCACAAATTTGGCCACCGTTTGTGGTTCAGGCATTGGTATTGAAAACTCTGTTTTAGGTTGGTTTGCCGTAGATGAGTTGGCAATCGGTTGAGATGCATTTTCCTCTGCATCTTCCGCGCAAGGTTGTCCATGATGAGCTGTCTGATTACAATACTTGCACGTAGGAGTTTGCCCCTCATGGGTGCATAGTGTAGTTTGCATAATTGTAGTTCCGTGAGTATTGAGTTTTATTGCCAAGTAGGAGGGTATAGGCCTTTCAACCCGCATCCTCACTACAAAAACGCCGTTAGGTGTACCCGGGAAGAAGTTTCTCCAAGTATCAGGTGTAACGGATTCTACTTCTCCGTATTGCGACATGCATTTTGCAATTGGCTCAGGAGGGGTACGAGGTGATAGGTCATATAACCTTACATCTATATAATCATTCTCAATGTATACGGGAATCTTAATTCCAACGTTGTCACTTTCAACCACGTGTTTTAAATTGTTCTTCAAAACGAAACGCTCGGCTTGTGCTAACGTGTTGAATGATATTAACACTACATTGCGAAGATGATGGTACTGAAGGTACAAGACTTCCGCAAGCCTAAGTTGCATTTTTACCTTCAGAAGGTATTCCACTTCACTAAAACTCGGTCGTTTTAAACAAAATTTAAAGTCAACGACCGCAGCGTTGGGTCGGAGTAGAGCTTTTTCGTCAACTTTACTCATGATGACAAGAATAATCCGATATTTCCTTTGTTCTCGAGACAATGCACACTAGATCGAGAGGCCTGTTGTTCACTTGGCTCGATTGTACGTCTGACTGCGGCAGAAGTAGAAAGTAGACTGATATAATCTTATATTGTCCACCGGCTTAACGTATTCAGCAGAGTAAGGCATGCAATAATTTGGCGGTAATAAGGCATGGCGATAATTTAGTGACAATCAACACCAAAATTTAGCGTAACCCCATTTATTTGTCTTTAAGTTTGGGTGGAAATCGTTAATGCTGTTACTTTTTGACCTTTTAATGAAGGCCATCTGACAACAACTAGAGTTAGCGTACACGGTAAAAAATGGTCACGTCTAATCTGAAGGCTTTTGCATTTCAGTCAGTTCGTTATGGCACACTACCAATTGAAATGATTTAGCTTTGATTTTCTAGTGATTCACAATTTACATCTAAGTGATCTCTCTCTTTGATAAACATTCAATAGAATTCACCTTAACAATAAAAGTTAAATCTGTTGAATTCGCACCACTGTTCACATCTATTGAATAATAATAGCTTTGCCCTGGTTTACGAAAGTCAAAAAACGCATGGGCTTAAAAGTCTGAAGATGGCAAACCGTTGTAGGAGATTTACTCTGCAATTGGATCAAGACCGTCACAATCCAAGCAGTATGTACATAATATCTTGCTATTACTATCTTATTAATATTTGATTCTTTCATGCGAATGTTTTTGTGTGCTTCTCTGTTTAGTACTTAACACCGTTTTGCACAAACCAAAATTAACAACAAGCTAGAACCCATAAGTAATCAAAGGTAGAGAAGACGCAATTTTATTTGCAGATAGTGATATTAAAACCGTCGAGAAGGTTCAGGAGTAGTATAGGTTTCACCATCAACTTGGAATACCGCCCGTTCCTAAACTCGTATTTTTTGGACGGCCAACTTTCAACAGTGCTTTGGGCAGTTTAAGTAGCCAGCTAGCTATATATCTAACCTTTAAAAGAACGTTATTGTGTTCTAAGTAACTATCGAATTCCTTGTACATATCCAGGATGCCTAACAGTATTCAGAAAATTCTACTCATTCAAACGTCACATCTTTAGTCAACCATTTGTGCAGGATAGTGTCATCGAGGACTTATATCCCGAGCGTACTGAAAATTTTAACCGCGTTTTTCTCGAAACCGAATTTTTTGAGTTGGCCGGAAACGTACCTCGAATAAATGATTTTTGATCGTTTTGAAATTTTTACAGTAGATTCAAAATTGATTTCTCCAGCGATGTACGTAGGATTTTATTTTTTTTTTTGGTTATTTTTTATAATCAACGATTTTGTGACGATTTATATGACATTTTCAGTATTTTTTTTAGCAAAAAGTGCGCCATTTCGCGAAAACAACCATAGTTCAATACACTGCATATCAACAGTGATGTGCAAATCTATCGTAATTGAGGTGATTTTCTCTTGATTCAACAAATCATTCGTATGGTTTATTCCAATAGATTTGCACTTCACATTTCAATGCTTGACAAGTAGTGCGAATTCAACTGCAAATCACTTTACAGTAACGTGATGATTTTTTACCGTGTATAACCATAAAAGAAATAGGGTAACCAACCTAATTTGGACCACTACATATTTTGGACCATATTAATGCATTTGCCTCCTGCACTGCCAGGTTTCCCTGAGTTTGTTTGGTTTGATGCAACAATTACATTCCTTGGGCGTCAATTAAGTTTCAATATCACCGGTGGACAATTTCAAATTGAATTTAAATATGCAATTGTAATATTTTTAAATGATTTGATTATTTTGACTGATTTGCTATTATGCATGTTACGTGTTTGAAAAGGTTTCTTTGTAATGTTGTATCTAAATTATTGTGGAAGGGTCCGAAATGTAAAAATTTCATGCTGGGAATAAATATCATTTTCGAGTTTATGTCAATGTATAAAACATCCATTGACAGTTTTGTATCAAGAACAGCAATTTTGGAGTAGAGTCGTAAATGTTTTGCATTAAAAACATAGGCAAGCAAATATTATTGGCGTTAACGTAATTTCACTTCCTCTAGGGGTCCAAAATTGGTCGGTTACCGTCAGTGGCGTAGCCAGGGGGGTTTTGGGGGTTAAACCCCCCCCCCCAAACCAAAATTAATTGGATTGAAAAAAATAATTGATACTGACGAATTTAATTTAATATTACACAAAATATTTTTGGAAAAATATTCTCTGATCACTACATTGAGAACTGTGTTTAAAGCGTCATGAGAACTTTTGGAAAATTGTGGGAAGGGGATCTTGTAACTTATCTCTTAGCCAAAATCTCATAGTTGTCAAATTACTTCAATGTAAAATAAAATAACTGTCTGAATTATTATGAGCTCATTTTTGGAAAGATGCTTCAAAATATGGATTAGAGACAATTTTTCGAATAGGAATCTAAATTTGAATAGGTTGATTGCATATAAAACATAAGCTTGTTTACCGAAAACTTGCATACATTTCAACATTTGCTGAAAATGTATTTTTTTAGATTGTGTAGAGTTTAGACAACAATTCAATATAGTTAACAACAAGAATAACATTTCAGAAACTAGTAGAAATCTGATGTAATTTTGTCTCTAGCAGGTCAGGATCGGTTTTATGAGCATTGTATTTTTGTTGTATTATCAACTATATGAATAGCCTCTTAGCAGGATGCAATGAATGGCGTACTAAAATTTTGTGTGCTACGTACTAGTACTGCAAGTAGTGAGGTTGACTAATGAAGAAAAGTAAAATTAATGCTCGATAAATTTTTAACGGTCACGATCACATTCATTCGAAACTGCCAAATTTCGATGTTAAGTAACATTGAAGAATTTCAAAACGTAAAACTGTTCATCTGCTGATAGAATAATTTTGATGGTTAATCCTCCTAGAAGTTATTATAGAGAAGAATTACTCTTCAAGCAAATTTGAGTCGAGACTTAATGTCTCCAGCAAAGTTTTCGAAAGTGCTATTTCAAACAACTTTGTCAAAGACATAAATGTCCCACACATTGAGAGTATCGAAATATAGTAGTAGAAAACCTTTACAACAAGCTATTCTGAAATTACTGTATTTGATAAATCTCTTCTGCGGTAATTAAATAATAAATTCACATTGCGTTCAAGGTGCCTTTGAAGCTTACAAAAAAAATAAGGGAACTGGATTTAAAACAAATAATTCCCAGGGATTAAAAGGACTCAAAAACACAAAGAGTGATTCCATTTTCAGGAGCTAGCATCAATTCGGCGCTGGCTTACTCCGCCCACCAAATTAGTGTCGGATTCTGATGAGATGAAGTCGATACCCAAGTTTCCATCCATACTTTAGTTATAGGTTTTGTGTTCTCAACTCGCAATGATTGTTTCAAACAATTTTATCTGTAGCGCAGAAAAAATAGTTTTCACCTAAATTTTTCTTCACTAAGGAGAAATTTAGCATGCCCAGTCCATTTAAATCCCTATATGTTGAATTCATGTAGCCTTCATATTTTCAACAAAATTGTTTGAAATGACATTATCAAAAACTTTGCTGAAGGCACCATGTCTCTTAATATTTTTGAAAAATTAATTCACCATAATTACCTCTATGAGAATCAATCACTAAAATTTCTATATCAAAGCAGGCGCTGTTTTTTGTTGATAACTTCCCGAAGTTGCCAAACCTTCAAAGTCTAGGATTATTATATTAGGTGATCTTGAACGTTGAAAAAATTTTAGATCATTTCTCGACAAACATATGATTACGGCTTAAAAGCCAACTGTCAAAATTCTCTTTGAAGGGAAATTCCGGACAAACCGTTACTCACCAATCACAGATGTTGGTAGTAAACAAAAGAGAAAAGTTTTCTCTTTCATTAACTGCTATGAACCATGTTTAGCCAGTAACGGTTTGTCCGGAATTTCCTTTCAAAGAGAGTTTTGACAGTTGGTTTTTAAGCCGTAATCATACGTTTGTCGAGATTTATCCCACTTTAAAAGATCGCAATTTTTGACTTCATTGACATTTTATACAAGAAAATAATCTATAGAGGTGTGAAAACTGTTCCATGTTGATCCTTCTTGTTTGTAGACTGGAATGACATCTGTTAGACTACTTATGTTTTTGAGTTTTCAATAATTTATCAAACTCATATTAAATTTTAGCATTTTTCAAAAAATTTGCGATTCTTATCAAAACCTCCTCCAAACCAAATTTCTGGCTACGTCACTGGTTACCGTATATACTGAAGACCCCATTGTTTTGATTTTCTGACGAACTTTCAGTGACACCTAAAGCGCTGTCTGGTGACGAATGGGTGTGCAATAGAGTGTCAAGAAAATAATGACCCCCATCGGCCCACTCTAGAGTCGATTCCCACCAGGACTACTTGCTGCAAATTTGAAGCAAATCGGCCAGGTCTAGATACCGAACCAATATGTCTAAAGTTTGTACGGAACTAGCTTGTCCTTTCACCACTAGGTGGCACTGCATGGTTCAGATTATCAATGCAAGTAAAAATAAGAAGGGTAATTTAATTGTCTACAACTTTGTCAAAGACTGTGAGTCAATCCGGCATCGATAGAAGAAGTTATTAAGCTTTTAACGAAATGAGGTCTGAAGAATTTTAGTAAGAGTCCATTCATAAATTACGTAACGCAAAATTGCCCAAAATTTACTCCCCCTCTCCCCACGTAGCAAATTGTCACAAATTTCGTTATCTCCCCTCCCCTATTATGTAACAAATTCCCCGAATTTTTTTGTTAAAACATGTTACGTAACGTTCCAACTTACTTCCCCACCCCCACATGTCACAGTTTGCTGTACCCCCTCCTCCCTAAAAGCGTTACGTAAATTATGAATGGTCCCTTATTTAGAGGAATTCAGGGTTATTAAGACCGTGGGGGTAATTGGACATCCTCGATTTCTCAGAAAATCGTAAGTCTTTCTGACTATCGCACATATTCGTGGAACTGTTATTCTAAAACATTAATTGTGACAGCTGAATCTAATTCTTTGGTTTTTAGAAAAAAGATACAATGTGTTTAATTTTTTTGGCATCTTCAAAATAAAAAAAAAATATAATAATGGTAAAACCGTGATTAAAGCAACAAATAAAACTGAAAAAACAACACGAGTGCGCACGCCACAGCAAGAACAATAGATGATGCGGCAATCGACAGATGTGACTAACCAGATTATGTTTTTGTGACGCAATTTATTTGTTTTTTTTTGTTTTTAAGGAATTTTCCCAATTAATATTTCATAGGTAAACAAAATCCCATCAAAACAATTATTTATTCACTCATTTATTTATATTTTAATATTTATTTATATTTTAATATTTATTTATATTTATATTTATTTATATTTATTTATTTCATCGGGTACATCACGTCCTTGCAATACGTCGGGACGCTTGGCACGTGCTGCCGTAGCTTTACGGTTGTACTATCAATACGTCAGAATGCTAAGGACTGAAATCGAGGACTTGTACTTGGTTGCTCTTGACGGCGACTACGATATTTACGTTCTGATGGAAATTTGGCTGGATGATTACATCGATGTAGCTCTTCGGAGACTCTTACCCGGTTTATCGTGCGGATCCTGTAACCACAACAGTATCCATGGTCGCGGCGGGGGAGTTTTGAAACTTAGAATTTATCTAAATTTTCACAACAATTAAAAATATTTCGGGGGGTGCGGACCCCCAGAACCCTCCCAAAATATTTTTAATTGTTGCATATGAGATATCGACGTTCGGTTTAGCCTCCTTTTTATCTTGAACTGTACTCAAGACAGGGTTTAGTTTGAGTTCTTTTATTATACTCAGGTGACCATTTAAATCCCCATCAAATAGTGGTTTACACTTTAGCACTCCCAAAGAGCCAAGTCTTCGCAAGAGGTGGTTTGGCGAGGTCTCCCCCTCGTGGGGAGAGTAGTGGAGCGACGAGTGCTGCATCCGAAAGCACCAGTGACCCCCCAGCGGCGGTAGGCAATAACCCTACCAATGCATCGGAGGGGCCAATATCTGCGATGCGCAAAGTAGCGAAGCAACTCGATTCTATAATCGACTTCGCTAGCGGAAAGCAGAATATAGCCAAGGAGTTGAAGTTGAGCCTCTTGGAGCTCCGGAAAGCTGTTCGTGTCGCAAGACAGGAACAGCAGGCGTACGTTGAGAGGGTGGAATGTCGGGAGAGGCCCGACAGAGAAACCCAGACAGTGGCCTCCAATAGGGAGGAAAGAGAGAAGGTCGATAGAGGTTCACAGACAGTGGCCTTTACCTTCTACGGAGCAGCCACGTCGATCGGAGCGGCGACCGAGTTCCCCTCGAAGGGAAAAGGAAAGGGCAATCGCAAGACGGCATCGAATGCGAAGCGCCCTAGGAAGTCGCCAGGCGAGGGTGCCAAAACCGACACCACTCGGCGTGCAACCGTCAAGGTCAAACGCCGCCTGGGTGAGGTAAGCGAGGGCGAGAGTGACCTCGCTGTGGAGAGCGTTGGTACCAGCAACCCGGCACGACCGGGGCAGGGGGGCTCAAACCCCTGGACGCTGGTCACCAAGAAAAAGCCGGCACCGAAACCGGAGGTACCGCGGCCTGCGAGGAAGGCCAAGGACAGAGGCGAAGCCTTGTGGTTAAAAACCGACAAGGACAAATACGCCGATGTCCTTAAATCGATGAAGGCGGCCGAAAGCCTCTCGGCCCTTGGGCAGGATGTGCGTAGCGTAAGACGCACCAACACGGGAGAGATGCTCCTGGTGCTGAAGCGAGACGCACAATCAAGTGCAGTATATAAGGCCTTGGCCCAAGAGGTCCTTGGTGAGGGCGCCCAAATCAGGTCGCTAGGTGCGGACACAACTCTCCAGTGCAAGCACTTGGACGAGTTCACGACCGCAGAAGACGTCGTCGCAGCCGTCAAGGAGCACTGCGGCGTCACAATCGAGCGGGCCTCTGTGCGATTGAGGGACGGACCCTCTGGCACCCAAGTAGCCTACCTCAGGCTACTGAATGCGGATGCCAAAAAGGTAACCGAGAAAGGGAAGCTGAAGATCGGCTGGTCGGTATGCCCTATTAGTATACCCCAGCCGCCTTCAGTGGACAGGTGCTATCGGTGCCTAGAATCCGGCCATAAAGCATACGAATGCAAAGGCATAGATAGGAGCAAGCTATGTCGTCGCTGCGGCGAGGAGGGGCATAAAGAGCGGGGGTGCACTAAGGCATATAAGTGCCTTATCTGCACCGCTAAGAAGCAAGCCCATAAACATGCTATGGGCGGACCTTCGTGTCCCTTCGGCGAGTTAAATAAGAAGAAGCCGTGAGAGTCACACAGCTAAATCTTAACCATTGTGCAGCAGCCCAACAGCTGCTGTGGCGGTCGGTCTCGGAGTCGAGGACAGATGTCGCCCTCTTATCAGACCCGTACAGCATCCCTGCCGGCAACGGCAACTGGGTGTCGGACGGGTCTAGAATGGTGGCAATCTGTACAACGGGAAGGTTCCCGGTTCAAGAGGTAATACACCCCTCCGCTGAGGGTGTGGCGATTGCCAAGATCAATGGTGTGTTCTATTGCAGCTGCTACGTCCCACCAAGGTGGCCAATAGAACAGTTTTACCAGATGATCGACAGGCTCTCGTCGGACCTCGTGGGCCGGAAACCGGTAGTAATAGCGGGAGACTTCAACGCTTGGGCAGTGGAGTGGGGCAGCCGCTGTACAAATAGCAGGGGTCAAGCGCTAATGGAAGCGTTTGCGAAACTCGATACTGTGCTAGCTAATGATGGCTCCGCTAGTACATTCCGTAGAAACGGAGTGGAGGCGTGGATTGATTTGACCTTTGCCAGCCCGAGTCTGGCTCCAGGCATGGAATGGAGGGTAGACGAAGGCTACACCCATAGCGATCATTTAGCAATCCGCTTTAAGATCAACTATGGTGTGCAGCATCCGAGGGCGGGAGATCCCTGTCAGGTACGCGGGTGGAAGTCCAATCACTTCGACAGCGAAGCTTTCACCGCGGCCCTGGGACTGGAGGCCAACACCGACAGTCTAAGCGGGGATGCGCTGGTAGCTGTTCTATCACGCGCGTGCGACGCCACTATGCCGAGAAAAACACTGCCAAGAAACGGTAGATGCCCGGTATATTGGTGGAGTGCCGAGATTGCAGCTCTACGGTCAGCCTGTCTCAGAGCTAGACGTAGGATGCAAAGAGCTCGCACCGAGGATGCAAGAGAGAACCGCCGTGAAACGTTTCGAGCTGCGAAATTAGCCCTTAACAAGGCTATTAAAAGCAGCAAGAGAGCGTGTTTCGACAACCTGTGTGAGAGTGCCAACGCGAATCCGTGGGGTGACGCCTACCGGATTGTGATGGCCAAGACCAAAGGGGGCTCCTCACCCCCAGAACGGTCTCCGGACCGGTTGGCAACGATTATCGAAGTACTCTTCCCGTCTCGAGCCACAAGCCCCTGGCCACCTGCACTACGAGACAGTGCGGGCACGGTCGAAATGGTGGCTCCAGTGACGAATGAAGAACTACTCGCAGTGGCTAAATCCCTAGCAATGAACAAAGCTCCAGGGCCGGATGGAGTTCCAAACAACGCTCTCAAGGCAGCGATCATAGCGAACCCGAACATGTTCAGGCTAGCTATGCAGAGATGCCTTGACGAGTGCCGTTTCCCCGATAGATGGAAAAGGCAGAAACTGGTGCTGTTGCCGAAGCCCGGGAAGCCGCCAGGCGACCCATCGGCGTACAGACCAATCTGTCTGATAGACACGACTGGCAAACTGCTTGAGAGGATCATCCTCAACAGGCTCACCCCGTACGCGGAAGGTACGGACGGTCTGTCAAGCAACCAGTTTGGCTTTCGGAAGGGTAAGTCCACAGTGGACGCTCTCAACTCAGTGATAAATACTGCCGAGATAGCGATCCAACGAAAAAGGCGAGGTATTCGATACTGTGCGTTAGTGACACTTGACGTGAAGAACGCATTTAACAGCGCAAGCTGGGATGCCATCGCGCTCTCGTTACACCGGCTTAGCCTACCGGTCGGTCTGTACCGGATCCTGGAAAGTTACTTCCAAAACCGCGTACTGATATACGAGACCGATGCCGGTCAGAAAAGTGTTCTGATTACCGCCGGAGTCCCGCAGGGCTCGATCCTAGGCCCGGTGCTATGGAACCTCATGTATGACGGGGTTCTGAGACTGAAGTTCCCTCATGGGGTCAAGATCGTCGGCTTTGCCGACGACGTAACCTTGGAGGTCTACGGGGAGTCAATTCCTGAGGTAGAACTAACCGCAGAACACGCGATTAGCACGGTGGAGGAATGGATGAGCGCGAGAGGCCTGGAGTTCGCTCATCATAAGACGGAGGTAGATATCGTCAACAACCGCAAGTCGGCACAACATGCAGTTATCCATGTGGGAGAAGTCGCGATCACTTCACAGCGAAGTCTGAAGTCTCTCGGAGTCATTATAGACGACAAGCTGACCTTCGGCAGCCATGTCGACTATACGTGCAAGAGAGCGTCGACTGCTGTTGCGGCACTATCGAGAATGATGTCCAACAGCTCAAAGGTGTGCGCCAGTAGACGTAGGTTACTGGCAGGCGTTGCCGTATCTATCCTCAGGTACGGCGGCCCGTCATGGTCAAGAGCACTGAGGGTAACCAGTTACCTACAGAAACTGGAGAGCACCTACCGCGTGATGTGCCTCAGAGTGATATCTGCCTACCGCACGGTATCACACGATGCATCCTGCGTGATAGCGAGCATGATGCCAGTCGGGCTGGTCATTCGGGAAGATGAGGAGTGCTTTGAGCTACGTGGAAATAGGGGAGCCCGCGAGCGCACCAGGGTGACCTCGGTCGCCAGATGGCAGTGTGAGTGGGACAACTCCTCGAAAGGTAGGTGACCCACCGGCTGATACCTAGCATATCGAGCTGGGTGGGAAGACCCCATGGGGAAGTTCACTTCCACCTGACACAATTCCTGTCAGGCCATGGCTGTTTCCGTCAGTACCTCCACAGGTTCGGGCACGCGGAGGTCCCAGTCTGCCCGGACTGCCCAGGTGTAGATGAAACTGCCGAACACATACTGTTCGTATGTCATCGGTTCGACGTCGAAAGAAGAGCAATGCTTGACGTCTGTGGCTGGGACACAACCCCGGATACCCTTATTCAGCGGATGTGTCAAACGGTGGAGAAGTGGAACGCAGTCTCGGCTGCTACCATCCAGATTGCCAGTAGGCTACAGGTAATCTGGCGAACCGAGCAACAGACGGCGGGCACGGCTAACTAGTGATTGGTTAGCTGGAGCGAAAAAGGCCAAGCGCAAAATAAGAGAGTGAATGGTCTGTTCATGCCGAGGTAGGTTGGCGCAGCGAATGGCAACCGCGTAAGGTGAGTGAGTGTATAGGCGTATAAGTGGACTGCCTCATGCCAAGACGGGAGGGTCGTAGCGTAGTATGTTGGAACTAAGCTATCGATGCCTCATGGCGTGGCAGAGGAGTGAAAGGGTGAGCATCCAAGTCAGTCTCACATTGCATGTTAAGGGTGAGCATAAAAGTCAGCCTCAAAGGTTGGTAGAGGCTAGCACAAAAGTCAGCCTAGCAAGGAATTAAAAAGGTGAGCACAAAAGTCAGCCTCGCATGGTATGTCAGAAGTGGGGCCTAAAAAAAATGTCCCACATGGGATGCCAGAGGGAGTGACAAAGGTACAATAGAGTGGCACGATTGAGAGTGAATCAGGTGATAGGGTGAGCACCCAAGTCAGCCTCACATGGATGGGTAGGGCGAGCACAAAAGTAAGCCTAGCAAGGAATGAGTAAGGTGAGCACACAAGTCAGCCTCGCATGGAACGTAAAAGGTGAGCACAAAAGTCAGCCTCATGTGGGAGTGTTTGAGAGTGAATCAAAGTGTAATTGAGAGAGCACCCAAGTAATATACAGGATGTATGATCGCGTGAGTGAGAGTGAATGAGTACATTTAGTACAGCCATCCCCCCAGAAGTAATACCGAGAGGTAGTTCCTGGGAGGAATGATGGCGGAGCCCAATGGAGTTTAGTCGGTATTAATGGCTGGTCACTATTCGAGTCCGACACGCCCCCAGTGCACCCAGTGTGGTAGATTGGACCCTACCGTTAGCACGTGTACTGGGCTAGGACATAAAGGTCTTCTCCATTGTAAAAAAAAAAAAAGAAAGAGCCAAGTCTCGCCTTCCCCATAACATGTTGGTGCAATGAAGGTAGATGAAAAACATAGCCGTAGTGGATACATTGTGAGCTTAAATAGTGAAGAAAAGCAAAATAAATGCTCGATAATTTTTTTGAGGTCACGTTCACTTTCATTCGGAACTGTGAAATTTCCCCGTTGAGTATCATTGAAGAATTTTGCAACGTGAAGCATCACATTTCTGGCAAAATAATTTTGGTGGTTAACCCTTCTGGAAGTAATTATGAAGAATTTAAGCTTCAAGAATATTTAGCTCGAGACATAATGTCTTCAGCAAAGTTTTCGAGAGTGCTATTTCGGACAGCTTTGTTAGACATGAATACTTTGTATATTCAGAGTATCGAAATATAGTAGACTATATGTAAATGAAAACCTTTAAAACAAGTCACTCTGATATTACTGTATTTAATAAATCTCTTCTACGGTTTGCAAACAAAAAAATTTGCATTGCATTCAAGGTATGAGTCTCTGAAGCTTACAGAAAAGGTATATTGAAGAGAAGTGGCTTTGATTTTTTTTCTCCTAAATATTGTTTTATATCTCGATATGCTTCATTCATGTAGCCTTTATGTTTTCAACAAGATTGTTTGAAATAATATTGTCGATAACTTCGCAGAAGGCACCAAGTCACTTACCATTTTCTAAGAGTTAATTTCCCATGGCTACTTCTGGGAGGGTTAATCACTATAATTCGTATGTCGACAGATGCTCTGTTTTACGTTGGAAATCTTCTTCGAAGTTGTTAAACCTTCAAAGTTGATTTGGAAATCATGTGATCTTGACTATTGAAAAGGTTTTCGAAAATTTGTCCTACTTTAGAAGTTTGCATTCTTTGACTTAATTGACATATATACAATATGTCAATTAAGTCAAAGAATGCAAACTTCTAAAGTAGGACAAATTTTCGAAAACCTTCTCAATAGTCAAGATCACATGATTTCCAAATCAACTTTGAAGGTTTAACAACTTCGAAGAAGATTTCCAACGTAAAACAGAGCATCTGTCGACATACGAATTATAGTAAATAATCTATAGAGGTTTAAACACTGTTCCATATTGGTAGTCCTTGTTTGTAGACTGGAATGTCATCTGTTAAACTACTTATGTTTCTGAATTTTCAATAATTGATGAAACTCTTATTGAATTTTGGCATTTTCAAAGAATCAATTTTCATATACCCCTCCCCCCTCCCGTCAACCAAAATTCTGGCGACCTGATGCCTGGTTTGCATTCTAATATCCTGAAAGAAAAAAAGTCCCGAATGAAAACCATTGTATTCTATGTCTCGATCTTTCCCTATCTCGATGGTCCTTCAATATCGATATAGAGAGAATCAACTGGTAGAGGCTATTTTCGTATCGTGGATTTGGTATAACTGTCAAGATAGAAAGTAAACAAACTCTGATCATTCTAAAAATCATAAAATTCGAAAAAAATATTCTTTGTTATTGTTCTGTGCACTGCCGTTATACGTATAATGAATGTATGGAATTCCATAGAATATGGGACAATCATGCGTATAGCGGCAATACACTAAACATCCCTTGCGAAGTCTTTTTAACGCAATGTAGCACAAAGTTTTGTATAGGTTGCGTAAAACAATTAATGGCATGAATTTACTCTTTTCGATCTCTAGACTATGAAACCAAGCAGAACAAATGAATGGATATTTGTTTAATAGTTGTCAGTTTTTTCGGGTATAGTTAATTTTGTAGTATGTAGTACATTGTTATTGATAGGTGCTTTGGAACTTGGTTAGTTCGTATTGAGTAGAGATTTTTATCAATGAAAGAGCATGCGGTACCGTCAGTGATAATAATAATTCAAATTAACACATTTTTGTTTTTAAAACCAACCGAAGATAAAATTAATCTCTTCTTTAATTATTGTCGCCTAAAATACAAATCACAGCTAATACTTAAACACGATAACGCCCACTCAGAAGTGTTGCACTAACCACCCTTGAAAAACTCAACAGTTAGTTTTTTTCCTTCTTGGATTCGTCATCATCCAGATTAACGTTGATGTTCCTGTTTTTGGAACCGAAGTAAGTTCCAGAGCCGGCCGCTTGAAGATTACCGGCAATGCTCTGCACCAGTTCATTAACCGCCTTCAAGGTTTGTATCGGAATCTGTGGGTGAAACAAGAAAACAAACCGATAATCTACCAAACAGGTCTACTCAAATGTTCAAGGATAACCTAACGACAAGCAGCGTTACATTAGCTATGCGATTACATGTACAGGTTGGCAAACCGAAGCCATATGCAAATAAAACCGATTCAGTACAGTAGCTAGCTATATTAGATTTTGCGTTAGCTACGCTTTTGATATACATATGTACAGCATAAATCATTCCCCCTCATTAGACACCGCTATTATGAGCTGCACGGTTAAGTTTGCTTTCAGAGATGATGAAATGGAGGCGGCCATTAAACGGAACCGTGCAGTCACGAGTGAGCAGCGTGAACCATTTGATGCTCTACTTCACCTGGTCAGTGTTGAATACCAGATAACCCATCTCGAACTGTTAGCAACCATGTGAAAGGAACGAAGATTGCTTGAGTATTGGATAAACTCAATATTCCTGGTAATTCTAATCACGTTCAACGGTCTACCTTCCACCCACCACCACTAGGCAATCTCCCAAGCAATCCAACACTAAACATTTTAGCAATACAGTTGATGGTAAACTTACGTTGAAAATGTTATCCAAGAGTCCAGAACGCTTTTGCTCCGATCCTTGATTAACGATTTTGCCGTCTATTTGCTGAGGCTGTTGATGAGAAGCGAAATGCAAATGTTAAACAAGTAGATCGGAAAACGCACTATGCATTACATCATAGCGCAGCTTTGCACAGTGGTTTCTGTCCAGTGAGGATGCCGTTTATTGTAATATAAACTAAACTATTAATAGCTAATGTCATCGAAGGGGGGTTGAACGCCAAAATTAGAGAAAGATATTTGAGCTTGTAGTTCAAATTTTACATTGATATTTTTTACGACAGAAAAACATTCGCTGGTTTGCGGGCCCTATGCTAGAAAACTTTATCATTAGAAATCAATATTGCTGAAGTACTCACTAATCGAATACCCAGATGTCCCTGCTTCATCTGAGCGTAAATTTCAAATGTTCCATCGAGGGTTCTAGAACATTGCATGTTGATGTTTATTTTTGAAGATTCCTATTCAACAAATATGTAGTTCTTAAAAGATGTCTAACTTTTAGGGGATGAATTAGTGGACAAACAGCTTTAGATGAAAGGATGTTTACTCGGGTTTATAACCCTAGAACGTTGCACTGGGGTACAAATATACCCCACGGCATATTTGGAGCCGCATGAAAACGAGAATTCGGCATTTACCAACCTGGGGCCCTAACCATAATTCAATTTAGAGTTCAAAGTATGCCTAGGAAAAGGTGCTAAAGCCAGTTGGCTTTTGGCCTTCGTGTAGGTAGAAGTCAAAGTTGGCGTGGGGTACATTTGTACCCCAGTGTACGGTTGCCGTTAGTGTTTCGTTCTGTTAGTGGAAATGTGACTAATGACAATACCAGTTTAAATACCGGTTGTTTTACTACGCAGATAACAATTAGCATTATGTAATCGTTTTCAAAAATTTCTTCAATTAATTTAATTTAATTTTGAAGTAAAAAAAACTTTTTGTTTTCATTTACGCTGTTAATACGCTGTTGTTAATATTCTATTATTTATAGTGTTTAAAAATAATGGCTTGCGAGTATAATTTACGCACAGTAACTGCTGTAATGGAAGCGTTGCGTGTTATCAATGTAATACTGGTCAGAATAAATTTATTCATATCAATTTCCGCCCCATTTCGTGATATTTTGCAAAACCCGATTTTCCAACTTTCACTCTTCCAAATAATTGCACTTTTTTAAAAATATCAATATTCCATTTTACACAGTTTTAAGACCATGCTTTAAACTTTTAGAATTATTTGATTTTTTCAAATCGGTTGAAAATTCGCACAGTTATAGTAATTTTTTGTAAAACAAAATCAAAACTGAGATTTTTACACTTTTTCTTGCTCAAACCAATTTATGTATCATTGATTCAATAAAATTCTTGCTTTCACCTACGCAGCTGTTTTCGCAATTAAAAAAAGAAGAAAATGATATATTATACATTTCTTTTATTTGCATTTCTACCTGCGAAAATTGCGATCAAATGCGAGTACCACGTTTGTACCCCAGTGCAACGTTCTATGGTGGGAAAAGTAAGTGTAACATTCTAGGATTAAAAATCGTAGAACAATATTACTTTCAGTTTAAGCACTTTACGTCAGACGCCCCCCCCTCCCTTAAGCAACAATTGTAAGGGGTTTTAGATGTTAAGATCGGTCAAAAAATTGAAAATTTTTCATTCTCTTATCTTAAAGTGTAGGTCCTTAAGAATGTTATCCCAAATTTGTATCCAGATCCAAGCAGTAGAAGCAAAGTTATAGCGTTTTTCATCTTACTCCTATGCGGAGTCCTGGATTTTACTAGAAACTTTAAACCCTATTATCTCGAAATCATGTTTTTCCAAAAACTAATTTGTGGTGACTACGATTGTCGAAAAAGTTTTTAACCGATTCCATTTTTTTAAATATTTACTATTTAACCCCTTTTTGCCTAAATTGCCATACAAGTGTTAGGAATTTGTTTGATACTTTTCTCCGGGGAAAATAGAAGCTTTTTTGAAAAACTCGTCCCAGTTCCCAAAAAAAAAAGAATTTTTTATTGAATCGTTCAAGGACACCACAAGTCCCTTCCCTATACCAATATTTTTTTTGGGTTTTATGCTGTTGGACTGGAATCGTAACCACGGAAAGCCTTATTTTAAAACCAGTTTTGTGGAAATTGTTATAACTTCAACAATTATTAAAATTGCTCATGTTCTCAAGTAGATTTTGCAAATTTGACATTGGTATTACACAAGAGATATAACAAGAATTCAATAAAAAATTGACTACATACCATAACAAAACTCAATTTTTTACATAATTTTCCGCGCCTCCTATATAACCATTCAAGTAAATCAAAATTTTAACTAGTGTTGAGTTAGTTTAATAATTACTGTTAACTTGTAATAAACCGGTCTATAATTGAACGATGAAATGTAGTAAATAAAATGTAAGCGATAATAATTATTATATTATATTTTTTTGCCTTTCTCCTATAGAAAGGCTATGCAATCACTATGAAAACCGACCTTCTAACCGAGGCCCGGAGGGCTAATTCTCTTATACCATTCGACTCAGTTCGTCGAGTTCAGCAAATGTCGTTGTGTGTGTGCGTATGTATGTGTATGTGTATGTATGTGACCAAAAATATGCACATCGGTTACTAGGAGATGGCCGAACCGATTTTCTCAAACTTAGTCTCAAATGAAAGGTGCAACGTTCTCATAGGCTGCTATTGAATTTCATTCAATTCCGACCTCCGGTTCCAGAGTTACTGGTTAAAGAGTGCGATCACACATGAAATTCCCATATAAATTGGTATCAGAATGTTATCTAAAAGACGCAAACTCTCATAAAATGTGTTCTAAATTACTTGAATTTATGGTTTCAGCTCACTGGTTCAAACGAAAATAGCGGAAGCATAAGATATTTTGCGCAAAATACTGAGTGGATCGGTAAAAAAAATACCGAACGTCAAAATCGAAAATAAATGTGTACAGGTTGAAGTATGCGGTAGCATACGAAATTCCCATACAAACCGGTACAATCATTATGTATAAATGATGCATAACTAATTGAAATGAGTTTTAAATGGCTTGAAATTGTTGGTCCAGATCATTAATTGCAAATCAAAATCTCTTTGACCACATTGAGAACTGTTGAGGATCCCAGAAATTCGAGGAAATGGCCTAGTTCCAAAATTATTCACACTTGTTTCTCATATAATGCTGACTCGATTCTCACAATCTTAGTCCTAAATGAAGGGGATAGTATTCACATTGATTGCTACCGAATTTCAGTATTTTGGAATTGAGTAAAATAATTCGATCACACGTGAATTTTCAATATAAAACATTTTACCTTTTTCTCATAGAAAAGTTATGTAATCACACTGAAAATCGACTGTTTAACAGAGGCCCGAAGAACCAAATATCATATCGTTCTGTGAAATCCCATGAGTTCGAAAGAAATCACTCGACACCAGAGCTGCTGCATAACGAGGATGAAGATGGGCTGTGTCAACCATATTTGACATTCACTGTGCAATGGCAGTGCTGCCAACACAGCAAGTATGCCATAAGCAGCATTAGCGAGGGGTAAAAGACTATGTGATTAAAGTACGATTCACACGATACATCAGGCTTCCGCCACCGGTACGGAACGTCAAGATTAGTTACATGCAGTTAAATGTTGCCATTGATGTTGTGTGTTCCGGAGTTACGGCTTGAAAAGTGCGGCCACACAGCTATTTTTCAATTAAACTAGTACCACTATCATACCACTATCACCATTAACAAAATGATGCAAAATGCATTAAAATCGGGGAAAATTAAAGATTATACTTTTTTGTTTCTAGTGTTTCACTATCGACGCGTAGCTCATCAAGTTCATGGCTGGCAAGCCATTGTGTATAAGTGCAAAAAGTACTAAGAATGTAATAGACATTTCCACAATTATATTAAACATTACCTGCCATGGAGTCATAGTTTGGAGAAATGAGAAAGGCACAATTGCACGGATAGGTGGATTAAAAAAGGTTTTTCAACATTTTCCCAAATATCTAAGTAAAATGATTATATTGGTACGATATCCAATTGCAATATTCATTCCATTTGCTACTCTGGCGAGGGAAGGCAGAGTATTTGAGACCAAAGAACTTTTTCCACAGCTTCGCAGAAAAAAATGAATCTGTCGAGCCATTTCATTCGATAGGTCAGCTCTCATCATCGGGTTACATTCGCATTTTGCAGGATTCAATAATAGTCAAAGAGCAGCGAAAATTTATAATGTTGTGCTAGCATATAACCTATACGATGAAACACAATAAACCACACAATTTTCCTGAAATGACAATTCGTGGGTTAGACCTAAAATTTATCTGTTTGTAATTACCGTTTCATTATTGTTGTTTGCGGCCTGGGCCGCGTTCGATCGAGCAACCAGCACTGCGACAATGACGGCCACCAAAAGCGTCAGACGGAGGCCATTCGCGCCGGGGATATTCTAGATGAATGCATAGATGAAAATGAATTAGTTAATGGTGGAAACACATACTGACATACAGAGAAAATGTAATTTTAAACAAAATATTGCTACCGGTTCGGAGTTATAGCACTGACGGAATAACTGGAATACTAATTTAATGAAACGGATGTACCATGGAATTTCAAAGTAGTGTCGCAACGGTTCAAATAAAATGGTTAATAGTAGATAGTTTTTGTATGCTGAATTCATTTATGATATTTCAAAAATATAAATTTACCGTTACTGTTCAATTTCATTAACTCTCCGGAAGTCGCGAAAATGGGCCACAGAACGAGCAGCTGCTGGTGCCGATTGCACGTGCACGCATGGTTATGGTGGTTGATTTAACGGTTTTAAAAATTGCTATCGACTGATTTGGAAGTGTTGAATTCATTTTCGGCATAGTAAGTTATGAACAAATGGTGGTTCTAAAATATTGCCTTTGTAATAACAGTAACGCAATTTTGAGGCACCAGTTTTACCATAAAAAGGTGTGAGTCAACTTTTCATTTAGTATAGTCGCAAATATTTTTTTTAATTAGGCATGATGAAGAATGATAGTTAAAAAGTAATTTTTGTTCATTTTTATAATGAAACTGTGTTTGGGCGAATGAAACTTAGCAAAATACTGAATTTTGTAATCCAGGTAAAGAGCTTTTGGCTTTCTCACAGGTGATTTCAATTACACATGAGTTCAACTTACCTATCGTTTGGGTAATGAAAGGGGAAGGGTATTACTGGACTTGCGGAATTGTCGATAGAGGACAATATATTTAAAGAACATTTGATTGGCAATCAGTGGAAATTACTGTATCATTCATTTGAAATCAAGTTTGTAAAAATCGATCAGGAATTTGCTGGGAAATAGGTGTGGTATTAGTTAAGGAACACGGTGAGTATGGTGTCCCAAAATAATATCATGTTAAAAAAGTCAATGGTCTTCTTCAATGAAAGCTTAGGGTATTAAGATCACTTTCTTTTTTGGAGTGAGTTTGATAAACACTCCCAACTGGTTTCAAATTTGTGCCTGTTGCAGTGTCCCTGAAGTGCCTTAGATTTTCTTCAGCATTTTTTATTTTTCTTGGTATACAAATGGAGAAGTTTGGTGAGTTAGTTTATACAAATTTTGGATTATAAGAGCGGAATAGCCATTAAAACTTAGCAAAAACTGTAATTTTTGGTGTTTTTCATTAGTTTCTCTTCAAAACTGGGTATCTATAAAATTTTAAAAGTATAGGAAACACTGCAATGAGTTGAGCCGAATACAGGGGCGTTATTCTGCCGAAGAGAGTGTACAGCTACAGCTAATAGGGCGTGAGTTATTTAAGTTTTTGTTAGATAACCTTTGACATTATTAGTAATTCATCAAAAATAATACTGTTCCAAAAAATAAAACAATTCAAATGTGCTTAGACCACATATAGTTTTTTTGGAAAATAGAAAAAAAAGGGTGAAAAATGGCGTTTTCCGTTTGTTTCTAGTATGCCAGGATCGGCTTTAATGAGCATTTGATGATTTTTAGTACCATCAATTATAAAAAAATAATGATATCTTTGCTAATGACACCAAGTCTCTTATTATTTTTGGATGAGTTTATTCTCCATAATTACTTCTGGGAGGCTTATTCACCAAATCTCAGAAGATGTGCTGTATTCTTTTATAATTATTTTGCGAAAATACAAAGCCTACAAAATTGACTATTTCGGAATTGTGTGATCTAAATCGTAAAAATCAGGATTTTCGACATTCACCTCACTCTTTTACATTTTTGTTCACTCTAAGGTACCTATACAAAATCTGAATACTCCAATTAACTCAGCATTCAAATATACG
The DNA here is from genome assembly GCF_030247195.1 of Topomyia yanbarensis. Classification (NCBI taxonomy): domain Eukaryota; kingdom Metazoa; phylum Arthropoda; class Insecta; order Diptera; family Culicidae; genus Topomyia; species Topomyia yanbarensis. The sequence continues at coordinate 257,022,668 of NC_080672.1, forward strand.
ATACAACTTGCAACTAACTCGACATATTTGTTTTGTTTTCGTAAGTGGTTATCAATATACTACATAATTTAAAAAAATCGATTCTGATGAGCTAGAGACAATGAAGAATTTTTAATCATTTTCCTTCTATTTTCCGACAACAAAAAGCGGACTAAACACACTTAAATTGTTTTGTGTCGTAGAACAGTGTTATTTTTGATTAATAGTATAAAATGTCAAAAGATTATCTTACACAAATTTAAATAACTCAGATCCCATTAGCCATAGATATACACTTTAGGGGCACTTCAGCAGGCATGAATTTAAATTTTTACCCAGAATTGTCCTATTTTTCAAAAAATCAAAATTCATCACCAGAAGGGAGCGTTTTATCAAACTCACTACGAAGAAGAAAGTGATCCTAGTACCCTAACCTTTCATTTTTAGAAGAGAGCCCGATGACTGTTTTAACATTATGTTATTTTGGAACACCCTAATGGTGAGTTCCCCGGGTGTATCAAGAACCGTTATAGGGCGGCAATGTGGTCAAAGCAGCTTTGAATGATTATTAGTGATCTAGACCAGCAAATTCAAGTAATATTGGACCCATTTTAATATATATATATATATATATATATATATATATATATATATATATATATATATATATATATATATATATATATATATATATATATATATATATATATATATATATATATATATATATATATATATATATATATATATATATATATATATATATATATATATATATATATATATATATTACGACATTTGGACATTATGGTAGTACCAGTTTATATGAGAATTAGCTGTGTGACCACACTTTTCAACCAGTAACTCCGGAATCGGAAGTCGGATCAACTAAAAATTCAATAGCAGCTTCTGGTACATCATATTTTTCATTTGAAACTAAGTTTGTAAAAATCGGTTCAGTCATCTCTGAAAAAAATGCGTGAGTTTTAATGACACACACATACACAGTGGATAACATCGTCGAAGAGATGTGCCACGACGAGCATATCTGGGAAGCTGTCAACAGAGCGGTTACGAGTATACTCTCCGATCTGTACAGGAAGTGGCGAAGGAACCAACAAAGTATGGTTAAAATAATCAGTTAAAGAATCACGGTTTTGCAAATCAAACAAAAATTTCGACGAAACATCGTTGTTTATTATTTTTAATATAATGTGAAGTTCTTATTGACTATCTATGCCATCAATTTCACATTATAACAGCCTGTATACACGAAACATATTTTGCAATTTGTGTATATTTTTTCCAAGCAAACTATTTGTTGACATTAATTTCCGGAAAATTAAAATCCCTTCAATGGGTGATGTCCAATTTACCACACGGTGACGTCACTCTATTGCGAAAATTCACCATGCGAACAAAGGACAACGGATATTTAATTAGTGCTTCGGCCGTTGAAACCATAATTGTCAAAAGACCGACAAAGGCTAATGATCGCAAACTGCAATGCTTTTCACCAATGCATTCTCCACAGTTTCACCCGGTAGCACTAGTAGTGGCGCCAACGTGTAAATTTCCTCTCTAACCAATGTGTACATCAATTTTCGATTTTCTCGTACCTAACTGGCGTGGAAATCTATTTCATTAGCAAAAGCAAACTGATTTTCGATTGCACTCATAGATCGTGGTGGAAGTTAAACGAGTTCAATGAAATAGGGTGGCCTCTGCATGGCCGGTTGTGTTGATGTTCTATTGCAAATCATTTCATTCCGTTCGATTTGCTGCGAGTCGTAAACCTCGCTTTACAGCAAAGCAAAGAAGCAGAAAACCTTAATTTTAATTATGCAAAATTCCCAAGTGGGAAAAATTTTGGACAAGACCAATTTCTTTGTGCATGAGGGCACATGCCTTACATTTTAAGCTTCCGAATTAAAGACATCATTGGCGAATTCTATTACAAGAATTCGTTTCAGTCGATTCTCGTACAAAAATGATTTGGATGTCAAGTCAAAAGTCATTATTTAGAGTGAATAAAAAACTACTATTCGGGTCCCAAAGACAGTGATCAGTAAACAATTTAACAACTAAAAATACAGTTTGATATAGAAGAAAGAATAATTGAATGCTATTGGAAGTAAATCGAAAGGGGGAAGGGAGTTAGGGGCATTTTAGGGCTGGAAATTACATTTGTAATTCAGCAAAAATAATGTGCATTCTAATATGCTTTTGGTAAGGGGCCCATGCTTAGTTATCCGTCTTCGTTATTGGTTATTCCTTCGCTAGGTTACTAGATGTATTCCTAGGATTATCTTTTGGCCGGTTGTCTGTGGTTTAGCAGTGCAAGGCTGTTTGTCAGTATATGTTGTATTAGACCCATTTTGCGCAGCAGTTTTAGTGCATGGTTTACCGTAGTGTGCCGATTGCAAAACTCGCACGTGGCAGTCTGCCCGGGGTATGTACATAGGGTTCTTTGAATGTAGGTTATGCCTTTAGCAGATTTGCACTCGAAATTCAGCTGAATTCTGATAACACAAACCGCGTAGAGAACGCCGAGGAAATAGTTTCTCTAAGTGTCATTCGTAACGGATTCCACTACTGCATATTTCGACGTGTAGCATATTGAACGTTATCAATACCACATTTTTGTATGATGTAGCTGTATGTGTGTTTTTAGTTCTGATCTGTACGTGATCACGGACTAGACCGCCAATTGTTCAACCCTTTCATGCCCAACTTTTTTCTTACCTATGTAGGGTTTCAAAATTATTTTTTCTTAAAACTGGACCTGAGAAATACCTTTACCTTCCGATGCTCAATACAATTCTCCTAGGATTTTGACAATTGCTAGTAAGAGATTGTCGAAAACAGCCAAAATATACAGGTTTTGTCAGTTGTCAATAATAAGATATATCAAAATTTTCATTTTTCAACGTTACCCTTAACTGATTGCTATTTCGAACCACCAAAGACACTGGTCACGATATCTGCTCAGTATGTTGAGTGTGACAAAAACAATTTCTTTCATATTGTGTGACTCGTCGAAAGAATAAAAGAAATTGCTACTGTCATTCTTGCTGAGATGAGTGAGTCGCAGAAGCAACAGTTGGTTCTACGACTTGATTTTTGGTCTTTTCGCATAAGACGCATAAGGCATTGGTGATATGAAACATTTGCTGAAGGTGAAAATGGAGATTATGCTTACGAAATTCGCCTTTATCGAGTTCTACTAGGCATTCAGTGCTTATATCGTTCAACAAATTAGCCCAGGCGAAACCAGTCATTTTGATTAATTATTTGCAATACCTGGTTGATCATCTTTATGGTCGATGAGAAAATCAATGTTCGGCTACAAGATCTGGTAGTACGTACTTGCACTGTGGCTATTAAAAGATTCACTTCACATGTGGAAGAAATGAAATTCATTATAAAGGACACATCTAGGAAGTAATTGCCCATGTATTAAATGGTGTTTTTGTGGCGGAAATCTAGGTGGACTGACTCATTTCTTCCTACCTAACCCTTCGCGTACAAAACATAATACGATACTATCATTACACACATTACATTTTTGTACATCCATAGTATCTAATACCATTGGCTGAACCACAAACAATTACTGCTCAAGTTATTTTTTGACATCAAAATTAGGTAAAGTATGACCAAATACAAATTAAACATATTTGTATTTGGTATGACAGAAGCAACAGCCACCAGTGATACGAATTTTAACTTTCAAATGTCAACTTTCAGTTGAATCTACCTGAGCCAAGCTTAAAACTCAGAGCCTCCCTCAATCATTCACTTTTAAGTTAACGGGATTTTCATGATTAAACCGCGCGTCTTGATTTTAAATTGATGCTTTTTCATTCACCAACGATCGCCGTCATCTGCTCTGTAGTGGCCACTTAAAGTTAAATGTTGACATGATTAGCATTTTCAAGCATACATGAAGTGTGTGGAGTGTATTCTGGGTAGTTTTGGTGTTGTCTACTTCAGTAGAAAGATACTCATAAGGTCAACGAAATTGAATACGAATGGAAAATGATTGAGTGGTTGGGCTTTTTGAATGAATGATGCAGCGAAACGCTACAATTTGAACATAATAGGACATGATTTGAGATTTGTTCCTCCTTCACGTTCAATCAAACCAGTTGAAAATTAGCGGCTATGACAGCCACAAGTCCACACTTGGATTAAATTAGATGTTCGCGAATATGAACATGATAGTATCCACGATGATGACACGGAAGTGTGCGAGAAACAAATGAACGACCAGGTTACGTAAAATATTTCTCAGCCTAGTAAACAGGTCTCCACGCGCAATCGCTAGTTACTTGCACGAGATCTGACCGAGATCTCACGGCTCAGTTTGGCTAACGCATTGAGCCGAATCGAATAAACGAGTTATATAATAAAATATAGAAGTTTTATAGAAAACTGAGCACAAACACCTTCCAAAAATCAACACTTTATTGCTAGTGATCACAACGTTTAACAAAACTCAGATATTATGTTGGATATTGGGCAGAATAAAGTTATGCAATAAAATTGGACTAAACCGTTTTGCGCGTTAAGGGCATAAGACCTAACATAAATTAAGTTTTGCTTTTTTGTGTTTCGAATTCATCTCGTCAGTAACTAGTACCATCTTTGTGTCTAATTAGACGATGTATCTAACATAAATTAAGTTTTGCTCTTTTGTGTTTCGAATTAATCTCGTCAGTAACTAGCACCATCTGGGTGTCTAGCTAGACGATGTATCTATACTAGTACCCAAATTAGCACAATTATACACTCGTATAATTTCCATCGGATATCAATTGATGTTAAATAACATATTAGTCAACCAATCACAGTAACTTAATGTTGCTACCAGCTTTTTAGTCGCTTTCCAGGGTTTTTAATAAAATATTTAAAAACAATGTGAAGAACCAGCGAACAGACAATCACGGAGAGCGACTAAAATGTTGTAACTAGTTAAGTCTATAAGGCAATAAGTTAGGATTTATTTCGATTTCCTGTTTTCAGTACATGAAAGCCTTTCGTTTCATTTTTGTTCGTTATGGAATAAAATGAGAAAGATGATCAGAAATCACGGAGCAAAAGAGAGAAAAAAAATCAATAACCTGAAATCGACTCATGAGCGCCTCTTCTATACACTCAATTCAAGTGCTATCGGAATAGCGCTCTGATCCTCTATCCTCTCATATTCGAAAGACTTCGTTATCCGTAGGACTTTGATGCATTAAGAAACAACTTTAGTTGAAACTATTTCCCAAATAGTAATAAAACAAATCTGTAATCAAATGGATATTACAGCTTTGTTTAACTAGTCGAACATCTTACAATCTTTATAGTAATTGTATAAAAAAATTAGAGCAATTTACTTTTATTCAAAAAGCAAACCAATTACTGAACAGTTTACTGTCAATATATTTGTTTAGCAAAGTGACGAATTGACTTGGAAAAAGTAATCAAAACCATCATAGAAAGTTATCCTTGTACCTTACATACTCTTCTTCAAAGGAGAAAAGAGTGCGATGTTACGAATGGAAGGAAGGGAACCATGTGTCGGAAGCAAGAGATGCAGAATTTATTGAGCTTATTCATATTTATAGTTTCTAGTTATTTTGGTGGTGTCATCAATGATACATTTAACAAATTTTACGTAAATTAGAAGATTTTAGTAATCAATGTTAAGTGATTTTCTTTTTATTTGTTAACAATTTCTAGGCAGTTACCCTTGGTTGATTAAATCATTCAAATAAATATATTTTGATCCTATTGATCACCAAGAATTCTTCCTGGCTAGGACTGTAATCAGCCAGGCCAAGGCTGGTATTTTTGATCAGGCGTCCTACAACTATTATCAATTTTTGATATTCTGTATAAATGAAAATAGTTTCATTTAAAAAGAATATATCAAAAATTGATAATAGTTGTAGGACGCCTGATCAAAAAAAACTGACGTTGAACCGTGTCTGCGCATCTACAAATCGCTTGCTGAATCATAAGATTTAGTGCAAATTTCGACATTTTCTTCGTTTGAGCATTTAATGGATATTTTTCTACTTATTTCGATGAGTTTGAGTTTGAGTAGTTTTGAACACCTTGTATTTTTCAGCACCGCCAAGAATTGTCATATTCGGTTAGCGTATAAATGATTTGAACACTATAATATCCGTTGTTGTAGCGAGATTTAATTGTAAAATTCAAATTCAACATGAATAATTCGGCGATGTACTACAGCCTTTCTTGTGACAAAGAACATGTTTTTAAGATTTTTAGTTTTTATTGTCTCAGATTTAAAATTGTTTTCATTAAGAACTTTTCAAAAAATTTATTCGGTTTGTAATGACTATCTCAAGTCAACAGAAATAAAAGATTTGCACAATAATTTTTTACTATATCGATTTTGATGGCTATTTGCGGCAAATTTAAGACTGAGAGAAACGAAAGCAATGAAATTGAAAGACGAATAGGTATTCTAGAGCGAATCAGTTATAAACTTAGAACGGAAAACTAGGACTAGGAGGCTCATATGGACATGATCGAAAGGAAATGTGAAGAGTACTTTGCCTTCTGATAAGTAGGAGTTGGGCGTTGCACCCAAGTCTACCGCATGGTCTTTGATAGAACATAACTCATCATCGTGTTTTACCGCCGACGCGAGATGAGTTAAGTTTATTGTATCCGCATAAACAAATTTGATCTTGCCCAAAAAAAAATCTCCTGTTTGTGAATTTTTGCATCTCAATATTGGCGAATTGCCGTGAATGATATATTATGAATCAGAAGACAACGTGTGTTATTGACGTGCCTTTAAAGAGAATTTATCAATATTACTTATAAATATTAAAGCTTCTTTTTATCGAACAGATAGAGCTACACGGAGTATCGATAGAATTGGTTTTATAGTATTCTACAGAATGCACAGCTGCACCCTTAATCTATGGATGGAACTGTTATACCTATACACTATACTATATTTCTCCTTAGCGGAGAACAATTTAGGGAAAAAACTGTTTATCTCCATCAGGGAGAAAATTGTTTAAATTCATCACGCTTGACTAGGGGTTTGCTCAGGACCACAAATAGTATCTCCGGTTTTTGGAGCTAGTATTACTCCGATGCTAGCGTAGTCCTGTCACTAAGTTAGCGTCGGAATCTGATGAAACGAAGTCGAAACGCAAATTCCATAACCAATTTAATTATAGGTTTTGTGCTCTTCACGCGATGGTTTTGAACAATTTGCTTCTTAATGGAGAAGAATAGTTTTTAAATTGTTCTCCACTAAGGAGAAATATACACAGAAAAAAATATTTTGTAATTTTCAATCTATTTTCATGCACATATTTGGAGCATGAATAGTAATGTAAAATTAAATTCCACCACAAATACACACAACTTGTCGTGCTTTCTTCAAGTAATTTTATTATAATTTTACACGTTGATTGAAAATTGCAGTTTTATTGAACGGGATACCAATACCTTTTTATATATTTTTAATCCAATATTGCTGTAAAATAAATGACATGTAATATTACGCGAACGAAAGTGTAGAATTGTATGCTTTTTGATGCTCCCATTGAGTGAATTGAATTCAACTTAATGTTCAATCAAATTTTTGATTCAAGCTTTTTATATTTACATTCGTATCGATTTACATGTCGTTCAAATTTCATTATTTTTTGGTGTGTAGCATAGTACATCTTACATTGGTTTGCTAAACCAAACCAAATGTTTCGATTTCATTAGTTCTCATCAGCTTAAAATGAGCTCCTATTTATTTTATACATAAAATTTGGAAAGTATGTGTAACACTAATTTTCCTTGGTTTTGATATACTTTCCTATACAGGGTGTTTGGTTCATGGTTAAGAATCTCTCGGGGGGGGGGTGATAGACTGCCATATTTGGAGAAAAAAATTGTTCTACACATACCATCAAATCTCAACCGTTACAGAGTTATTGAACTTTTTGTGTAAAAAACTTATTTGTGTTAAAATACCTCTAACTTTAAAAGTATACTTTTTATTTTAAATGTTTCAATTCCATTCGAAAGGTGAGAAAATTTCCTATTGAATGGTGCTCTCATATCTTTTAAGTAATTAGTTTTAATTACCTTTTAGCTGTAAAGTAGTTAAAAGTTAGTGTTTTTGAGGAGGATTTTGCTATTTTTCTCGAAATAATGAAGTATGATTATAGCAATATCCATTACCCAAAAGTTGGGTTTTAGGACGATTCATAATTTGTTCTTGGACGTCATATTTCTATCTCTTCTCATTTCTTTGTAATTTCATTACTATACATTTCCTGTAACCGACTTGCAAGTGCTTAAAAGACTCTAATCTAAAAAATATGCTTTATATCGTTATTTACTAGATTTCATTGGAAAGCTGAGAAAATGTCCTATCAGTGTATGTAATATTTTTTAGTTAAGTGTACTAAATGATTTTTTACTAACGAAATAACTCAAAATTTGTGTTTTTGGAGAGTTTTTTAATTATTCTAATTATTAATCGACAAAATTTATCGATACTATTGTTGATTTGATGCCACTTAATGTTCTCTATAACTTTTTATTAGACACTTTGTCTATATCTCTTTTCATTTTGCTGCTATTTAATAGTTAACACAGAATGAGCTCGCCACAAATGTAGTGGGTTCGAAATCGTTATTTTTGCATATGAAACGATGTGATAACGATTTTGCGTCGAAACCAAAAGAGATAATTGAATGGAGTCAAAGAAAGAACTGTGGAACTTGCTGAGATGCATTATTTCCATGATAATAATGGTGATGTTTATTATTTACTATTTTAAGAAAATTAACGAAAATGCTAATATTATCACTAACTTTAAACTAATTTACTTTTAAAAGAATACTAAATTCACTTAACTGAAAGGTATTAATACATTTTTCACTGTAAAATTTTCCTGGCTTTCGAATCAAAAATGAAAATGAGATAAAAATATCCAAGTTGAATAACCCAAAATCATGAAAATAAGAAAAGGTAAGTGTATCATGTCAAAGAACAAATTAAGCAGCTCATCAAGACTAACAATCTGATTTATTAAAATGATGAGGTTAACTATTGGGATTTTCAAGAAATGAACGAAAAATCGTTTGAAATTGTTTAATTTTCAATAAATTACTTTGAAAAGGCTACTTAAACTCATTAGCTGAAACATGTGAGGGCATCATTCAATACGAAAATTTCTCACTTTTCGAATGGAACTAAAACATTTAAAATACAAAGTATACTTTTAAAGTTAGAGGTAATTTAAGACAAATAAGTTTTTTACACTAAAAGTTCAATAACTCTGTAACGGATTTGATGATATGTGTAGAACAATTTTTTTCTCCAAATATGGCAGTCTATCGCCCCCCCCCCCCCCGAGAGATTCTTAACCAAGAACCAAACACCCTGTATAAAAATCCAGTTAACAAATTTTCTATTGCGATTAGAGCACCTGTTAAAAATGTTAATATACGTCTAAGCAACAACGTTTGATGATATGTGGGCATGCAGGACCTATAAAATCAGATTATAAGCGATATTCCTATGGAAACATTGCAAAAACACGATTTTTGATTGGAGACACCTCTAAATCATGTTCAAATTAGGTCATTTTTGGCAAAAGTTTTTAAATTCACACCTAGAACAAAAATCTGTGCTGACCGATGTATATTTCAAAACTTTTTCAAAATGTGGTGAGGTCTGGTACACTTTTTTAAAATCGATGAAAAGTTAAATGAGACTGATATGCTTTTATGTATAGTATGATCTCCACTAGGTGTTTGAATCACTTCAATATCAAAGTACTGCCGGCTAGTATATGAAAGTCAGTCGCCTCGTGTAATAATCGGAGCCGAATGAAAATCTCCATTGATGAATGGGCAGTTTGTTCGCTTGACGTTTTCAGCTGCGTCACTGAATATTGAAAATGAATGCGGCTGAATATGATCAATTTTCATTCAATGAATTTGAATATTTTTAACTCTGGTCATACATGACCGCCCGCAGCAACAAACATCTTTGAAATCACAATGTCAATCCAAACGAAATTCAATAACACCCTCAAACCACTTAATCGAACCTAAGCAAATATGATCAGTCAACTTGTTAACTTTCAGAATGTTAACGCAGCCTTTCTTTTGCGAGAAATGCAATTCTAAAATTAAATTAATCATTAGAAATCTGATTTGGATGGCTTTCTCAGAAAGAAAATTTCTCAAATATACCAAACCTCAGTACACTGAGAAATAGCACAAACAGAAACTATAACGACACATCTTAAACCATGTATTATATAACTGCGTTCGGTGCATACATTCAATTTAACCCCACTTATAATCTAATGCTATAAGCTTTAAACTTGACATCGTTTATGCCGTGACTGCCTGCCGTAGATTATGCAAGTTAATGACCGGTGAGAAATCCATTCAATGTGCCTTCCAGCTACATTTCACTTGTCAACTTTGTCAAGGTGTAACTCATGAGAATTACTTACTCAAAAATCTACCGATTAGCACACTTAACGTACAAAATCTGCAACCATCACCGCACCTTGTAACCCTTTTTTCTATGCAATAGTACTCACATCAACTTTGAAAATCATTGTAATTCGATCACAAAAGTTTGCACTTTTCATTCAAAAACCACGATTCGGTCGACAAACGAGCATCAGTGTTGCAACGAACAACTTTCTCTTGATTCGGACGAAGCGAATGCAACAAAAAAGTCCTTCTGCCAGGTCACCAACAAGTCTGCAGCTTTCAAATCAAACCGAATTTACCAACTAGGTCCAACGCACTCTTGAGGGGAGAACAAGGGACAAAACAGAACGTGCGAATGAGTTGAGTCCGAGGCGAACACTGAGTACAGCTTTGCTGATTGAAATGTTAAATTTAGGGCCTCTTACCGCCGTGGTTGTTTCTTTGAAAAGCTTTGGCACTGAACCGAACCGGCTAGTGGCGCTCCCACCCTTACTGAACACATATACCTACCTTTCATTCAAGCCACCATCCGCGGTAACGATGCTGATGTAAATACATACATAAATATGTTGCTCTGTATATAGACGGTTGAAAGCACCCCTAAAAGAGCAAATGCCAGTAGCACTCTAGTGGCCAGACTGAATGACCGAAATCATGAGAATCAGAAACCAAGCCTCTTAATCAGACTCTCCGAAATGGTCCTTTTGTTCCGAGTAAAAGGTGGACAGATGGACATCATTTACTGACTTTATTTCAACTGTGATAGGGCATGAAACTTGATTGAGCCGGGTAGTCCTACCGGTAGTTTGTTTTGATTTAGATGTACAATAAGTTTCGATTGGCCAATAAGCTATAAACAACGGATAGATGAAAATGATTATCCTTTTTAACAGTGTACTGTTGTAATATATTGATTCAAGTCAATTAATGGTTACGTTGTGGAGTTATGATATGATGATATGTAATTAGGGGTGAATTTAATCCCACCTTGCCCTATGGCTTAATGTGTAGATGCCAAACGTCGATTTACTAAACCGGGTTTTTCGTTTCGAGTTTTTCTGCACACCAAAAACGACATATATATTGGCCAAAAATGGTCTACTTATGCACCGATTCCTTTTGTCCAACCGGGTCAAAAACGGCAATATGTACTAAAACCTGACCTGGCTAATTAAGAATTGGCTTAAAATAAATCTGAACATTAATTTTGAAGTCCGGGTCAAAAGCAAGTCAACAGTCGTTGAAATATTATGCATCGATGTTAATATTTCGCCATATTTGTTTTTCTCTCTTGAAGCATATAAATATTTCAATAGTGTAGTGTAGTGTCTTATTGAAAACTGTGAAATATGTATTAGTTTATAAGTCTATAAAAATTGTGTGCTATTGCAAATAATAAATATTGGCCATGTCACAATGCAAATTGCATGGTACACTTTTATGCACAATCAACAAATATAGACTGTGCTGAAATAACAAAATAGAAACTAATCTTCTGGGCGATTATCATTTATTTTCCTAAAGCCCAATCTTAGTGAACCTATGTAGTTGTATCATTCAGCCACTGCCAACTTGGTCAAACTGTAGGACAACCACGCCGGCTAGTGGGTGTTTTCCCGCCCTTGATTAAGCCACAATAAGTACATAAACTGTACAGATGCAATTCATCGTTAGCAGTAAGGCGCTATTATTACAGTGCTAATATTAACATTCTACGAAATGAATGGGCAAGTTGAGACGCAACTATAGCTTCTAGCTATCCATCAACTGCTATTGTTTAAACCGCTATTTCATTGGCAAAGCGTAAATCTACGGCCTTCTTTGCTCTTGGACAATTGGAAAAGCTACTTTAATTCGTGTTATCAGACTTATGTTATATTATCTTGTCGAGTTTTTATGGGTCAAGTAAATACATGTACGCGTGTTATTGTGGTAATGGTAGTGGTAGCATGTGAGTTGTTCGTGGACGCGATTGAACGAAGCGTTTTGGCTTGTAATATATTCTCAAGCAACGCTACCCTTCGATTTTTGAACTCATTAAGTGAAAACCTACCCGGATAGTATGGAGTTCAAGAACACTATCAACGCTAGTGAAAATAAATCGCCTTCAAAAGTGTACTCCATATTGGCTCTGTACTGCAATTCTACACGTAAACGCTACCTTGACCACGCACTAAATGAACACAAACAGAACACTGACTCGTGCTTTGGCTACCAAGATGAGCAAATCTACGCTCACTTTTTCGACTGGCTCCAGCAGCGTGAAAACCAAAACACAAAGCGCTCCAGGAATAACTTGGATAAGAGCGACAATCCAGTGGAAACTTTCGACAGTCTGTTGGTTGCGGATCTACAGATGATCGACGACGGTAATAGGAAAATTGAAAGGAAGATCGAGTCCACCAATAATACGATTGCTGCTCTGCCTAGTGAGGTGCATCAACTGGAGGCCAATTATGCGCGCGATATCCATCGGATAAATGATTTGCATGCGAGAATGGAACTCGATGTGCTGAAAAGCAAGGATGCTGTTCGCAGGTTGCCAAAATCACACGACCTCATTATCACTGGGATGGCTAACATGGCTATTGTGATGCAGGAGGTTGCTGCGGCTCTTGAATATGGCGATACCGATGTTCCTCTTGTCCACACCAAGCGATTGGCTCGAGCACCTATTGATAGGGGTGCAACACCACCGATTCTGATCTTGTTTGCCTTCAAAGCATCCTGACATGATTTTTTCACCACTACTTCGCAAAGAAGAATTTGAATATGAACCACGAAGTGGACAAGTGCGTCTCCCTCAATGAAAATCTCTCGGAATCTGCTCGCCATACTAAAGAGATTGCTTTAAAGCTGAAATATATTGGGGAAATTCATCATGTTTTCACCACGGAATTGTTTTAGTCCTTTCCTAAGAAATCCGTATATTCCTGCATTTATACTCCCAAGATTCCGTTCCTATAGTTATCCATGTTATCTCCCTTCCCAAAAGTTATACATCGTTGGACCTTGAACGAGCGAATTTTTTTTAAATTTAAGGTTAGGTCGTCTTCGGAGAAATTATTTGATATAGTATGCTTTGTGTTTTCACAGATTAATCCCCCTATAAGTGATATATTTTCATTATTTTTTCCAAGTGATTATATTGAGATGATCTCTTCAGCAAATTTATAGCTCTTCCATTCGCGAATAATTTTGCTGAAGACACCAAGTATCTATGCTTAAAAATTATAGCATGTTATTTATTGTTCAATATAGAGGAATTCCACGAAGATCCGTCCGAAAATCTTTAAAATCGTGACCGACCATCTTAGATTCCAATGAAACTTTACACGTTTCACCGTCATGCAAGACGAAATATTTTCCACAGGTAATAAGATTATTTTGACTCCAGAGCAACTTTTCAAAAGGGCGTAAACGTTTCTACGTGTGTGAAGTTCAAAATTTTTTTGTTCGATTACTGTATTTTATACAGCTAAACTATCTGAGAGCGAGTTACAGGGAATGAATACTTCTGTCCAGGCAAGGCAAAAGCACCGAACGGTGCTGCACGGTGGGTACTTCTACCAATAAACACGCCACCAAGAGCATTGAAGTTGGCACGCCGTACCGGCGCTCAACAGCAGACACCGGTCGCCGATACCAAGGCACCGGTGTCGGTCCCAGCGCATGACTTCGGTAGGCACCGTAGCCGAGGTGCATCTCACATCGGCAGGCACCGCAACCGAGGTGTTTCTGACATCAGCTGGCACCGTACCGAGTGTTTTTAAATTCGTAAAACACGGCAGCTTATATTTCGGTAGCGATTATCGCCGCGCTATTGCTGTCGCTTGGTAAGTGGCTCAAAGCAATTTGGTGCGTTCATATGCATGAACGAGCTTGGTACTATGTGAAGAATCTGTAATGCATTATACAGTAAGGAAGGATTAAGTAGGTATGCAAGTAGGAATTATAAATGGATAAATGAATGGATTCAAAAATGGCATTGGTACTGGAGTCGAATTGTACATCTTAGCCAACTCTTACATCAAACAACTTCAGGCCGAGTATTACGTCTGAAGACCATAACTGACCTTTATTCAGTATCAAAATTAAAAAGATTTTTCTGCACTTCGAAATTTAAATATCGTCCGGTCATTTGTATGCTTTAAAAATAAGAGAAAATTCTCTTCTAAAAACTAAAAAAATTAATATTGAGACTATCTATTTAACGATTAATAGCGATTGGATTGTAAACTCCACATTTGTATTACTAAAAGTATCATTGAAAGACTAAAGTGTCAAAGTTTTCCGCTACTTAGTACTAGATAGCTCAGTTTGAAAATTTTATTTAGGTATGGAAATACATATGCGCCTAAATTAAATTGAAAAGCAAATTGGAAGGCGTGATTGAAAAAAATGTTGATTTTAAATATTTTTATTCGGTCAACACCTTTCATATGTTTTGCATAATTTTAAGACTTTTGACTCCAAATTGTTAAAATTATTATTACCGCCAAATTTACATTAGCAGAGGAAGTCAGAAGTGTTGCAAGTTCCCAGTTTGACGGTTGTATTTTTTTTAATTGTCTCGAAATGCTCGAAATAATGTCCCGTCATTATAAAATTAATAAAAATATGATTTCTGAAAATGTAGTATAAGTCAAGGTCGTAAAGTATCCTGTAAAGTATTCAGCTTTAGTCATAATTTCAAAAAGAAATTATGTTTCCAGCCATCAGTCTGGAAAGTGAATATGTCACTGATTGAGAAAACATATTAGTTTTTAACTCTAGGTACAAAGATCAATATTTAAAATCTATGGAAATTCTCTTTGGTTTCCGCATAGGTAAAATCAAACATGAAATTGTAGTATTTTAGTAAAATTTCTAAAGTGGCGGCTTCAGCTACCATCAAATAACTTCATGAGTGCCGTGTATGAATTAAACAAAAACTTTAGGACTAATATTTTCGGTCTACCTTTCCGGCAAATGTGAGTGGATCCAACTAGTTTGTATTACAATTTTTATATCTTGGTTTTTGTTCAATACAAATTATCATATTTTGTTATTCTAATAAATTCAATCAAATATACTGTTCATTTGTCAAAATTTACAGTAAAAGTAAAAAGAAACAACTTATCATATGATAATATGCAAGCGAATAAAGTCAACTCGCGTGGGAACATATCATTTACATACGCGTTTAAATTTCTATGACTTACACAAACTCAACACAAATTATACCGATGGTCTATTGACGCACCAAGCCAAATTCAAGTATCATTTCTTAAGAATGTTGTTCACATCTTATAGATGCAAAGTATGCACACATATTTTTTTTTTTGATTTTGCTGTGGAATAAGGGAAATTTATTCCAAATAATAAACAGGTCAGATTCGAATATCCGGGGATTTAAAAAATCTTACCCCGGGTAATCGAATCTAAAATAAAATATGGTAAATGTAAATGTATCAATTTGGCTCTATTCAATTTGGAAAATTCCAAGGTGTGATTTGTCTTTTCAGTTGCTTTTCATTTATTTAATATATTGTTAACGGGTTCATGATATATTTCAGTTTTGTATAGCTAATTGTGCATGAATTCTCAAACAAACTTAAGGTGTATTTAATGCATTACAGGTCGCGTTATCCGGGAAATCATTTGTTTGTTATTCGATTTTCTGGTGTAAGTCAATTAATTTTTCAACTACTAAAAAAGTAAAGTAAATTAAAGAGCTGTTCGTTGTTGTGGTGTTACATGCTTTAGCTAACTTCTCAACGTTCAAGTGAGAGGAGTCTCTTCCTGTGCGTAGTGCTCACACAAAGCATAGCTTCATTGACCAATATTGTACTGGATGGTCTGGTGGTCAATATGCTTTTAGTTTACACAAACTTTCTAACTCATGTTTGCCATCTCCGACGGACTATAAAAAGTTATGTCGATGATAGATGCCCGACCATATCAGCAAAAATCATCGCATATCCTTACATCGATCACTGTTTCCAGTACAGGTATACTCTCTATGATTGGTAAGTCTACTTACCCACTATACTATGCAAGAATTGAAATCTCCTTAGAGAGTCAAAAAAAAATTTATGCATCTAAAATGCATGCAGAAATTAAATTTTGCCGAGCAAATTGTAAAAACCCATTTGAAGCTGGCTTTTGTATACCTTAAAGCAGAATAGATATAAAAAGGACAAGGTATCGGATCAATTATTAAAAATGCAGAATATAGCAAGACAAAAATCTAGTCTTCAGAATGTGGTTTTGGTGATCACTTACCATCTTGTCAACTAAATTTGTCTTTGTTTTATTGAGTTTACATGCGGAATGATGAATATAGCTTATATAGTATAACTATCGAAGAACTGATAAGGACTAGGACACTAGCTAGCGATATTTATGATAACGTAGATTTTTCTAAATTAATTCTCTATAAGTCTATAAGTACAGCGAACCAAACGGCACGTCAACACACGGACGCCGTTGGATGTGCCAGAAACGTAATGAAGTCCGGCCAAAATTCATTTCTTTGCATTGTGCTGAGTTAGAAGTTTTGTAATGGCACTGGCAATGACGTATAATGCGGCAATAAATCGTATGGGCGCACTCGATTGTGCCCTAACGCCTTTACATACGATAACGTGTTTCAAGTAATTTTGAAAATTGAAGTTCTCTGCAGTAGGTAACTTGCTACAAATGATATGAGCAATTCCAGTTCCATTAGGGACCATTCATAAATTACGTAACGCAAAAATTGCCCAAAATTGACTCCCCCCTCCCCCTATGTAACAAATTGTCACAAATTTCTTCATCCCCCCCTCCCCTGTTACGTAACAAATTCCAAGAAAAAAATTTTTTTCTTCGATGAAAACATGTTACGTAACGATCTAGTTAACACCCCCTCCCCCCTATGTCACAACTTGTCACAACTTGTCGTACCCCTCCCCCCCCCCTAAATGCGTTACGTAATTTATGAATGGTCCCTTAGAGTAAAGCAAAGCCTCCCTCCCTTTAGCTTACCAGGCCGGGGTGCTTGGAATGAATACAAAATATTTGAGAAGCATGATCATACATGACCTTGTTTTAGAGAAGGGCCACAAGTTTATATGAGATTAGCTCCTCTGAAAATACGTTTTATTACCGCAATGATAAAATTAGTACTGTAATTTGACATTCTAATTGAAATTAATTCTTTTTTGAAAACAACCTGGTAACCCATTCACTTTCCCAGAATAATCGACTTACAGGTAATAGCATCACCGGATAAACTGATTTTTTCAGTGTCTCCATTTTGTCAGCCTAAAAAGCACTATGAGGCAGTTCATCACTATTTTACCTAAATATTGTAATAGAGTTTGCGACATGAAATGACTCAATACTTTATTATTACGACCAGCAATAGATAGAATATATAAAAAATGGTACCAAAGTTTCGTATAATAAAAATTATCCAAATGCTGTGAAATACTTGTGATTGATTGATCGAAAATTCGAAACATGTGCCCAATTCTAACGCCATAATAAGATTGAGTTGTATAGAAATACCAACTAAATGGCGCCAATAGGAATAGATTCAAATTGAGCTAAGCAGCATATGTGCGTTATCCGTATAGATTGGGATCATAAAAAAAAATAAAAAACATGTTTATCGATGGCAAAGTTCCTATCTTTTGCTTTCAATTAGATATACATTTGCAAAAAGATAAAGAAATAGAATTTTCATTGACTGGTATTTCCAAGACGCAAAATTAAAAAAAATCCACTATCCGCGATCTATACTTGCATCGACTTTGGATATTTTATAATTACATATCTAACTAAAAATCAAACTGCCGTGATTATAGAAGTATATTTTCTGTTCTCTTTTATTCCGTCGCACAGAAAAATCTTTTTTTCTTTCTTTTTGTGCATATGCTAGCGGACTTAAACATTCTCGCTTTGATACGGGTGCAAAGTCAAAGAGTTTCCGAGGTGTTATCCGAAGTTGAAAGCGCTCGGCTCTGGCGCTTCAGAAATTTCAAAGCACCCGGCCCGAGTGTTTTCCGAAGCATCCAAGCACCGGATCGAAAATGTAACACCGCCACCGACACAGGTGCTTCGTTTATCGTGCATCGGTGCTTCGCATCGAGCACTGGCTTGGGGTGCTCATTTCAATACACTCGGTTGCGGTGTTAAAGTGCAGCACGCGGTGCTGTGGCGTGTTTGGACATGCCTGCTTCTGTCTGCAAAACACTGAAAAAAATGTTGCGTCATTTTTCAAAAAAAATACAAAAATTTATGATAAAAATTTAAATTGCGAAAAAACCCATTTTTTTAAATTTTTTATATTTTGTTACCAAAAACCTAAAGAGAAAAGAAACATTTTGATTGTGATTGCATGATGGAGAAAAAATCGGTAAAAAAGTTTTTCTAACAATAACTTCGTACATGTTTTTAAATTTCATACTAATAGACATACAAAATTGTAATTCTATTACAGAATATAATTCTAAGCACCATTTAAAATCAAAATGCATTTAACAAAAATCTTCCAAAATGCGATAGTTTTCGAGATATTTGAAATTTTGCTCCTTCAAAAACAATTAATTCGTGTAATTATGCTCTTTTTAAAAGTTATTCGCGTTACCCCATCAAAAATGTCAAAAATTTAATGTTTATCGATTTAAAGACGTAAAAGCAACTTTTTTAGTGTATTTGGATCCTTGTGAAGCTTTCAATAAAAAAGTTTTCCTAACAACAACTTTTGACATTTTTTTATAATTCTTACTATTTGCAGTCAAAAATACAATTTTCTTTTTCAATATGATTCTAAACGCCATTTTAACAAACAAAAAATTTCTAAAATGTAGTAGTTCTCGAGATATTTTAACTTTTGTTTAAACAACACAAATATTTTGTTTTATTACGACCTTTTCATAAGTTAGTCGCGTTTCTCCATCAACAATAATAGGTTTTTCAAAAGGCCCGTAAACTTTCGTGCAACTTTCTCTTTGACATCAAGGCGATATTGTGAAACATTTTAAAGTTACATGAAAACAACCAACATATGATTCAGCTATATAGTTTAATCAACAGACCCTATGGTTGAAATATATTTTGGTTGCTTTCATGTAACTTTTAAATGGTTTACAATATCGCCTTTATGTCGAAGAAAAAGTTGCACGAAAGTTTACGGGCCTTTTGAAAAACCTATTATTGTTGATGGAGAAATGCGACTAACTTATGAAAAGGTCATAATAAAACAAAATAATTGTGTTGTTAAAAAGAAAGTTAAAATATATCGAGAACTACATTTTAGAAAAATTTTGTTAAGAGCATTTCGATTTAAAATGGCGATTAGAATCATATTGAAAAAGAAAATTGTATTTTTGACTGCAAATAGTAAGAATTATAAAAAAATGTCAAAAGTTGTTGTTAGGAAAACTTTTTTATTGAAAGCTTCTCCATAATCCAAATACACTAAAAAGGTTGCTTTTACGTCTTTAAAACGATAAACATTAAATTTTTGACATTTTTGATGGGGTAACGCGAATAACTTTCAAAAAGAGCATAATTACACGAATTAATTGTTTTTGAAGGAGCAAAATTTCAAATATCTCGAAAACTATCGCATTTTGGAAGATTTTTGTTAAATGCATTTTGATTTTAAATGGTGCTTAGAATTATATTCTGTAATAAAATTACAATTTTGTATGTTAATTAGTATAAAATTTAAAAACATGTACGAAGTTATTGTTAGAAAAACTTTTTACCGATTTTTTCTCCATCATGCAATCACAATCAAAATGTTTATGTTCTCTTTAGGTTTTTGGTAACAAAATATAAAAAATTTAAAAAAATAGGTTTTTTCGCAATTTAAATTTTTATCATAAGTTTTTGTTTTTTTGAAAAATGACGCTACATTTTTTTCAGTGCATGTTTTTTTCGGACAGAAGTATTCATTCCCTGTAACTTGTTCTCAGATAGTTTTGCTGTATAAAATACAGTAATCGAACAAAAAAATTTTGAAATTCATACACGTAGAAACGTTTACGCCCTTTTGAAAAATTACTCTTGTATCAAAATATTCCAATTGCCAGAGAATATCATGCAAACTTTCATTGGGCAGAACCTTCTGACAGCTAATTTTCTAACTTATGATCTTCTGATCGATTTGGATCAGATCTCGGAAACCAGAAGAGAAATAAATTACATGTAAATGGAAACAAAGTCATTATAAGCTCGTCCACAAGAAAATTCTTCAAATACTGTCTACTTGAGCATTAGTTTTAGGATATATTTTTTTCTATTGCATCGAACTACACAAAATTTTTGGTAGTTTGTGAAGAGCTTAATTTAACGGTTTCTTCGAAAATATGGCGAACCTTCTTTCATTCGTACGTTTGTTTGGATATGTTAAAAAATTAAAGGGTTGTGTACAAGACACGACCGCAGTTACATTCAAAATGCAGTATTATTAACCCTTTAAGGCGCAAATAATTTTTTTTCCATTATATATTCGTCCTAATAAGGGCAGTTTGCTAATAACTATGTTTTGGGATACGGGACGAGAATCCTTTGAAACAATTCGAACCATGTGGCGCCGGCGATTCGTTTCTGCTGCATACACACAGACGAACATTCCTCTTTCGCAGCTCATGTCAAATGAGCACTATGTAACACAAGGCAATCTTATTTATTAACTTTTTGGTGCGGACGGATCCTTTTGTGCGACAAATAAAAATATTTTCATCATTCTTTTTGATGTGGCTTTCGCTTAGTCGCAGGGTTGCCAAATTCACTGATTTCCTTAAAGGTTTAGAAAAACTATCAGGTTGGTAGATTATTTTGAAGAATATTTGCATATATTATGATTCACTGGTAAAGGTACAGAATTACCAAGCACAAACTTAATACAAGTTAATAACAGGAATTTTCTAATTGAATCCTTTTTCAATTATGGATTTGTCCTAATAAGAACGGTTTGCCAATAACTATGTTTTGGAATACGTTACGAGAATCCTATGGAACCTGCACGGATGATACGCACGGCATAAACCAGCAATTCGCCATCTCGCTTCTATTCCGCCATCGTCGTTTGAAGCTGCAAACAAAATCCTTCCAGCGCACACAGACAAACGTTCCCCTTCCGTAGCTCGTGATCTAATGAAGGATAAAACAGCTATCCCACAAGCAACAATAGCGATAATCACTGGCGGCTCCAGGGGGTGGCACGAGGGGGCATGTGCCCCCTCTATTCAACCAAACCTTAGAGGATTCCTTAAGGAATATAAAAAATAATTTCTGTATTTCATTTGACAAATTTTTCGCCACACTCCACGCCTACCAGGAAATGCGTTTCCAAGATTGGAGATTTCAATTTACAAGTCGTGCGTCAGACACATTTTTTTCCCCCCTATACCATCCGGCTGGAGCCGCCTTTGGCGATAATCCAACTAGTTCTTCCAGCAGAGCAGGCATGGCAATGAAGGAATTCGGCCAAAAACAGAGCAGAGTAGAGTCAAGCATTTTCAATGCTAAAAGTATTATATATTCATAGGTAAACTTAAGGGGGTGCTTTACTGCCGTTATAAGCTTAATTGTCCCATGTTCTATGGGATTCCCTATATACATGGGACAATTATGCATAGAACGGCAGTTTAGGAGACAAAAATAACCTTTGTTTCGTGATTTTTGGAAAAGAAAGGGAAAGTTCTAGCTATGTATAGAATTGGTTGAAACCGGTTTTCTGGTAATATTTTTTGTTAGAATCTTAAGAAGGACACATGAAAGATTGTTGTGATATATGATATATGATTCTTCGATTTATCTATTGATAAAAGCCAAATACACGATTTTTTCTTAATCTAGTTGGCAGGGGTGGACCCAGAATTTTTTTTTGAAGTATTTCAAAATTTCGATTTTAAAATGAACATTGTACGATACGTAATACGTAAAAACCTCATTTAATGAAAATCAGTAGAGTAGAATAGGGTCCAATAGGTATGGAGGTACAATAGGCATAGCGCATTATCTCTGCTATGTTATTGCAGAGGTCGCTCGTGTTGCGTGAATTAGATACACGGTAGAGAACATCGTTGATGACTGTCAATTCGGCTGATACCGTGAATCAGCTGTATTAGTTACGGCATTGGTTATATTTTCGTTTGTTGTTCTGCGGAAACGCATTGTCCTTCGTCCTCAGTACAGTACAGTAAGTATTGTGTTGTTTTTGAATACTTTTGTTTTTAAAAAAAATACGGACATCAACATGAAACATACGCTTGGGGCACGATAGGTCACTACTATAATGTAAATTACAAATATTTTGACAGGAAAACTGTGCTTAATTTCGCGCGAAAAACATCAAAACGGAGTGAAGAGGCCATAAGGAACACAATTGCATCTGTTCAAGATGGCACCAGTATTCGATCAGCCTCTAAACAATTCATGTTTCCGTTCAAAAAATTACGTGATCGTGTGAAAGAAAAGTGCTCCTCATCAATGAAAGCGCTCCAGATATGTCGCGTGAGTTAACAATATAATAATATAATAAGTAGATAATCGAAATCGCCGGAATGCACAACTTCAATTTCACACTCTGACGACGACGAAGACACCGAAGAAGCCATTCGCGTGTAGATAATCAGACGCAGCTACTGAAAAACAAAGTTTTTTCAATTTTTTTGCAACATTTCCTTCCGCGGTTTCGTGATTTTTCACATCATTTGCTACTTCCTCATTTTCGCACCAGAATGACGTCAATGGATTGCATTTATTATTTGTGCTATTAATTTTTAAATAAACTGCAGTATTCATACTCTTCAAATAAAAGTTGAACCGCTGACTTTGTAGGCGTGTACATTGTTTTCTTTAACCTCGAATATAGTGACCTATCGTACCCCCAGATTTAAAAAATATATAGATAAAAGGACCTTTACCTTATTGGATTTAGCTTGAAAAATATCTAGCCAGCGATAAAATCATTATTTCCAAAATATTGCCAGATTTAAAAAACAGTGCAAAAATACCATCGTACGATCTCGCCAAAAAAACTGACCTACTTGACCCCACTCTACTCTATTGGTGATCAAATTTGGTTTAAAAAGATTTTGAGTTTAAAACTAATATAAAATTCAAACAAAATTAAAATTTCTCAGCAAGTTAAATATTTTCGGAAGAGTTTCGGATCCTCACCCTGGATCCCCCTGCTTGTAGGTCACCCTCTTGAGAGTTTATATATGTAGCGGATCTGCAAAGATTTTCATTATCTTCTCTAACCAAGATTGCAAAAATTTATTAAGGGTTACACCACTGCACAGTGGTCGAAAACGTCAAAAAATTAAAGTAATTACAAATAGACTGTGGGAATTTCAGATCTATAGAAAATCGTTCGTTCGAGTTATATTTCCGGCTTCCGCAAAAATGTGATTCCGAGAAAAACGAAGTTAAAGTTTTCAGTACACTCCATAATGGTGACGATTTTCCCTAAAAAATCAGGTATTTAGAGCTTTCTAAATAGTTTTTTGGCATTGAGAATAGTAATAACGATGCAAATCAAAATCCTTTGTTCAATCACCTGTTATTGTCAGTTCAACGGTATCCGAAGCATGTTGTCACTGTTAGAAAAAGTCGAAATCGAAATAATCGCGTTGAGGTAGCGTGTTCTTAAGGGTTGCAAGTTCAGTCCAAATCGCTATGAAAATTTGAATAAACCATTTTAAGGATATATACTTCAAATATACGGAATATTTTTTTGATTGTTTGGTTCTTGAGGGAATTGAGTTTTTCCATTAAGAATGCATTGAATGAAAAACTTAAATATTTTATTCATAAAGCATTAGTAATAAGTCGATTGTCCGCCTGTGTTTATTTTCGGGTTTTACTTTTGATTGTCCCATGCTAATTTGATCGATATAATATCCGAGGCGAGTGGACAAAGTTATAAGAAATGTCTTATCACACTAGGTGGGATAAAAAGCATTCTTGTTTGACCAAATGTTGATCATAGACTACGCTTATAGATGAGTGGTAAGCATGATTGCCACGTAGCTTAGTGGGTCTGGGTTCAATCCCAACCGAGATAAAGAGATTTTCTGTGAAAACTCTGTGTGACGACTTCCTTCGCAAGGGAAGTAGAGGTGTTGGTCCCGGTCCATGTGTCCATGATGACCCGATATCTGGTTGTGGAAACACCTCTCTGGCGTCGGTGATAGGCACTAAGTGCGGACAGAAACCTACGAAAAAACGACAAAAAAAAATTGAAATAAAAAATCATTTGAATTAACAACACTCAGTGTATTCTACTACAGTTCAGCTCAAGGGTTTATGTGCACTTTACATAAATCAGAGAACTATCTTTTCAATAGATTTCGGGCCTAACCGTTTCTGTGTTCGAATAATCTACAATGATGGATGGGGCCCTTATGCTGGAGCCCTTGAGCCTGTAATTTCTCTCTACAGCCCTGGGTGTATAAGACTAAAAAAGTTGGCAATCTCCTGAAATATGAAATATTTTCTTGAACCTTGTAGCACGTTTCTAAAGCTTACAGAATCTTTATACTAGATAGAATTTCACGATAACATAAAGTTAAATAATGAAGTAAATAATTTGCTTTGCAGAACTACTCTAAATAGCCCACAACTTCTCTAAAGTATGCCGCCATTCAATTCAATCCCATATAACTCCCATAAAATTTGTCCCATTTTGTTGAAGTTTATAAAATTAAACGAAAAACCACATAACTAAATAAATAATACAAACTACTTTTTAGTCTACTGGAACTCAATTTGTTATACGTGAGTTTAACCTTAGATAGCACAATCTCACTGATACCTATACCAATGCCAAGTTTAAAACTATTCGTCTTCCTAGACATGCGATCTATGGTAATCTGCCTATTATCGCAGTAAACCCTATTTCGCGCATCTTGGTTTAGAGCCAAGCATATGAAATAATAGCAATATCTATTTGTCTAAAAAAGGAGTGAATAAGTTCAATTTATATTCTTCATTAGTTATGCACATATTTATTCAAAACTATCGATAAAATCCAACTTTTGGTGGAAATAAAATTACATTCTTGCAATATCTGCTAAATTCACATAGTGAACCAAAACCTAAACTTCACGTAACAGATCTTAGTGACTCCCCAAATACAAGCGGTCAATTGCCATATTTTGTCATTGAGTCATCGGTTGTGTCACTGGTGTCGTAATACTAACTAGAACCAGCCAGTCATTACCAGCTGTTAGCCTCCGCATGATTAGTTCTGCGAGTGCAATTCTAGGAGCTCCGCTTCTATAAACAGCTGTTGATGTTCTCTCATGTGAGTGAAGTCTACATTCGTTTTGATCAGTTAAAAAAAGTAAAACGATTCGATGGGACATACGGATTGAGAAAAAACAAGTATTAAATTGATCCAACTATCAAACATTACTTTGAACCAGTGTGGATGAGAATGAGATGGCATATGAGCGATATGAGAATCAGCATGAGTCATATCACCATATTACTCAGAACGTATCTGAGTAATATGGAGAATGAAAAATAAAAATAATGGAAAAGAAAATATCTATCAGTTACAGGTTTTACAAATCATGCGAGCTTTTGATCTGGATACCTATTTAGATATTTATCGACGCAATAAAATATAATAAATGTGGATTGTTGCAGTAAGAATAGATACACAGAGTAGAGCATTTATTATCATTCATGCTAGAGACATTCTGCTAAATAAGTTTTTTATCGATGTTTAAGAAGCAGTACACTGGTAGTTTATTCTGTGAAAAGTTATGTATAATAAACCTTCATTTAAAAGTTCTTCAAAAAATAGTGCGGCCCTCCCCCAAATAGGTCCAACATAGGTTCATTACCCTACTACGCTACCGCCTGCATTGTTATCGCTAGTATTATTGTGCTAGATATGGCTTTGTATAAAATGCAGCTATCGTTAATTGAAAAACTTCCATCACGTTACAATATTTTATTTCATATTTTTGTTTCTCA
Organism: Topomyia yanbarensis; assembly: GCF_030247195.1. Classification (NCBI taxonomy): domain Eukaryota; kingdom Metazoa; phylum Arthropoda; class Insecta; order Diptera; family Culicidae; genus Topomyia; species Topomyia yanbarensis. The sequence continues at coordinate 257,049,124 of NC_080672.1, forward strand.
GCACCAGCCCGGAAGGATGAAAACGTCGGTGAAGCCTTGCTAAACACGCGGAAGCTGAATTTTGGATAGGGAAAGTTTCCCGTAACGAGTGTGTATTTGCTCGATTCAACATTGCTTACACAGTACCCCATAACGTGCCTGAAAATAACCGCAGTTTTCATTTAACAAGGCGTACGTGTGTGTGTGGTAAAGTAAGTTGTAGCGGAGAAGACCTGGAAGAACAGCGATGAAACACGACTTTTATGAAGTTGAAACTTACTTGAAAGGCTATTTTTGTTCTCCGAGAAAACAACAGCGAAGCTGAAAAGTAACGAATATAAAAAGAAACTATCTAAATCCGCCTGCACGGAAAATGGACTGATGAAAAACATTACCAAAGGCATTTTTCTTTTGTCGACTCCAATCGGACAAATATTCATCAATATTGTATTAAATTACGGAGTTTGTATGGTATGACCTCCATAAATACACTAATTTTTTTTTTGCACGGAGTCTTGAACAAAAAAAAATCCGCGTTATTTCGAGAAACCATGTATAAAATCCTTGTTCAACTTTTCGGAAGACGTTAGTAGGACCAGAGAACAAATATCAATTCTCAATGTACACGATTCGAGATTTCTATACTTTGAAATGCCAATAACAGCGCCGGCCACTGTAAGGATTGGGGAAGTAAAGGAATGTTAGTGTAACAAAGGTTGTTATAGAGACCGTGTAGACTCTGCATCTCCACGTTTGCCACGGGAAGGAGTTTTTGTTAGTGAGATGTGGTAAAGAGTTACACAAATTGGGATGAATGATATTATGCAACGCTCAGAAGTGTCATCATGTATTTATTGCTCTGGGCAGTCGGCTGCCGAGAATTTATGACAGAAATGCTCGGTTTTTAAAAAACAACTTCAGCTCCAGGCAGTCGACAATAGGGAGTGTTGCTTATGTTTAATTGAATTAAACAGTATGTGAACAATTTTATTATTCCTTGTTCCTTTATTCCAACGAGACACAGTATTCCAAGAAGAATACAATATATTGAAAAAGTATAATTTGTCGTATACCAATTTTTGGTTTAAAAAAATAAATGTAATGGCAAACATGTATTGCATTCTTTCTACGCGAATGGTTGAATAAGCTACGGATTCTCATGTTATCATTATCACGCGCGTTGGTATGCAAACTGAAGCACATTTCAACAGTATAAATCACAGTAAAGCACTATTGAGATACCAGAAACGACTATTTTTATTGATTAATATGACTAATATGACAATAAAACATTACTATTCGTCGTGCTTATATGACTGTCGCAAACTAGTAACTAGATTCTTATTGTGAATTGTCAATTCCCAGCCCTCACTCCACTCAGTCAAGAACATGCGTATTCCCTACACACATTAAATTCCCAGTGAATAAGTTCCCTTGCTGATCAAATAGACACTAAACAAACAAAGAAATTAGTTTGCTCAGTTCAAAGAAAAGTCAGCACGATTTTCATCACCTGATGGATACGTGTTCCCTCACAATGCCATTAAATCAACACTTAACAAACAACTTAAAATTACATATGACAAAATATGTGTCATTCTGTGTATAATAAAATGAAAACTATTTAGATATTTGCAATAAAATAAGATTGGAAAACATTAATACCCAAGGTGGTTCATTTTCAAAAATAGCACTGTTGATATCATCCCCTTATAAAAATAGGTACCAGAATACGCGGACGAAAATATCTAACCACCGCCTGCCTTTAAATGTTATACTAATTATCAGAAAAACAAGAATTTTATTATATAACATGATACTAAATGTCATTTCAAATCAAAATGCTTTTAAGACGTCACCGGTTGTTGAGTGGTAAGCGTGACCGCCACTAACCCCATTGGGTCTAGGTTCAATCCCAGCCGAGGTCGTTGAGATTTTCTGAGGGGAAAAATCTATGGATGAAAAGCGATGTCTACCCGATCATAATGAAATCACAAGATTATAACAGAACACAATTTTTGTAACATATTGTCTTATGAATTAGGTCTCGTTAGTAGTTAAAATAACAGAAATTTATAACAAAAAAAATGCGAGATATAATTTTGAAATATTTCTGTTACGTGTTTCTGATCGGGTGGGGTCCAGAAGATGGTTCAGTCACCTCTGGCGTTGGTTACGCTCGGTTCGGACTGAAACCGAAGAAAATAAACAAAAAGTGCTTTTTAAACTAAAATCTTAACAAATATAATAGTTTTTGAGATAGGGTCATTTAGGGAAAGATGCCGCACATTTCCAAAAATGAATCCTGCATCAAAGTAAATCATACAATATATTTTTCTCAATTGCGACAATTATCTAAAACACACGAAAAATGTTTTTATCATAAAAAAATTCATCAAATTTCCACGAACATTTTAAAAACAAAGGTCAATTAGGGAGAGATGCCGCATATGCGGGTGAAACGCTACACCACGGTCCCAAACTGAAAAATGGTGAACAAAAGAATTTTTTAGCTCTCGTTGATGTTTTCGTGATTAAGTAATATCAGCTTGGTTTCATGAAGCTGCGTAATGCCTACAAATCGGCTAGCCTTTCACTTTGCTTAAGGGACTACTCCCATTTCTTGAAACATAGTTTTTATCCAACAATATAAAAATATTTTTCTCTCGCAACCTTGTGTAATGTTAAGTTGGAGTAACTTTATTAAAGATACTACTTATCTATATGTTTGTACGAGCAATAAATGTCTATGTGTTCGTAGGGGTTCCTTAAAATCAGTTTTTGACGGTTTCTCCGCACAATGAACTTAAGTTTATTCTTGAAAGTTTACAAAAACGAGAATTAATTAATTGAAATTTTCGTTATCGGGGGTGAGCGCAGCGTAGTTCGTCGCTGTTGTGCTATCTTATGACAAGCGCCATTTAGCACATTTCGAGAAAAACGATTTTTAAAGTTTGAGATTGAATATCTTGAAACTTATAAATGGTATAAACAATCCAAAGAAGACAATTGATGCTTCTGTCTATTCTGCATTAATCTCTCAAATATTACGAAGATCGGTAGACTATGTTGCGAGTTTTTACTATGAATGTAAACAAAAGTCGCACTCACACGTGTCATAGGCGTGTATTGATGACAAAATTTGTATAGCGTGTCATAATCGTGCATGCAAAATTTTCCATAGAAAAAATCATCAATTTTTAACTTTTATTCATATCTTTGCGTTCATATGGTCCATAAACACTTGGTGAAATGCATTTTGAAGGAAATGAGTCAGGGAATCTAGAAAAAATAGTTTTTTGGTTACAGTGTTGCCAAATATCCTTTATTTCCAGTTTTAAACTAAAACTGTGTTTTTCACACAACTCGTGTAATTTTCTTTTGAAAATGTTTATGCCATTGTGTTCCTCAGACATTTTCACACATAAAAACATCTAAAACTTCAATATAACTTGAGCAAATCCCTAGATACAGTGATTTGAAGCAAAAAACTCACAATTTCTCATTATGTTTCTCGCTATATCTAAGTAACCAAGTAGAATTTCAAAATTCAGAAAACGCCACTTTGTAGAGATTTTTCAAACAAGTAATGTGGCATATCTAACTCAGTTTACCCCAAAATGGCGTTTGTCATAAGATAGCACAACAGCGACGAGTTGGTAAATCGAGTGCCTTGTACGCAGCGCACCTGGGTTCGAGTCCCGACCCCGCACATGGGGTAAGAAATTTTTCATAAGAGATTTTTTTAACCCGAAAAGGCAAATGACCTTAAGATTAAAACCTCTATAATCGAAATAAAAAACATTCGTTTTCATCCCAAACTTGACATCAATACAAATTGATGCGTTCACGAAAATTGTGCCAGAAGATTTAAAGTATAAACCGAAGTAACCAATACTTGGATACATATCGCCCGTTCAAATATACAGATAGACTCCCCTAGTAACAATTGAGGTTTTATGGTAGTTTTATAGCAGCTGATAAAATTTAGATTGCTCTTGTAGCGTGCTATAAAACTTCAATTGTTACTTGAGCCATAATCCTACATTTCACGGTGTTAGGTCCGTTAGTTTGTGGATATACCTTATTAAGAGCCTATACTCGAGTCAAATGTGCATTTAATGACATTCCGATGTGAAAAAAATACTTTTTGGCTACGGATCCTTCGCCATCGAGTGCGGCATCTCACTCGGAATTTTGATGCGGCATCTCTCCCAATTGTGGGGAAGAGATGCCGCACTACGACATTTTCCTCTGAAATTATAGAAGACCATGTTCATGGTCAGAATGCCTTCCAAAAGGTCCCAACTGTTCAACTAGTACATGATTTTCTTAAAAAAAATCGCGCAATTTGAAAAAAAAACGATCGAATTTCATCGAATTTTCGGCACTACGCGATGCATCTGGGCGCACATAATCATTAATAACATTTGTGTGGGTTAATAATAAGGATTATTTTACATCTACAGTGTTGTAATTCTCCGAAAGACAAACATGCGCGCTACCATCAAAACTGTTAAAGGTCTTGGATGATCAAGATCCGACGTCTTGAGTCACGGCCCGGCTATCGTGATATATGTCAAGGGTTTTCACTGGTGTTAACCAGGCTTTAATAATCGTACAGTGCATGGTTAATCCATGATGCACGCTATTTGTACCTATTTGCTGCTAATTGTTCGGTTGAACTGTTACCATCCCAACTAATAAAATTTAACCCATCCCATGCTGCCGGCTGCGATTATCCACCGGTGTAGTTATGTAAAATTATGCAAACATGCGCTACAATTAACCCAGTTGCTTATACGGCAATAGTTTGCTAAATGTGTACATAAAACTACCCAGTTCACACTTCCACTATAGATTTACTTTCACTGATCCGCTCAAGTTGTGAGTATTCACAAATCGCCCAGGTGGTAAATTGAAGTTAGCAAAGTCGTTAAAATTGCGTGGCTCACGATTGTATGGATAGCAACATGCACGGACAATTTGAGAATGAATATTCATTTTAATCACCACATATAGCAACTGCGGATGATGAACTTTTTTTCGACATGTAGCAAACTAGTACGAAAAGCAACGAACATCAACCATGAAAGAGACTAATTTTATTGTCCCTCCCATTATCCCTTCATGTTAACGTGATAGCGTCTCTCTTTTCCATACTGGGATGAATTATTAAAATCCTTCCTGCTCAACTAATTGCTATACAATGACATTTTTGCATCACTCGAAAGAAACGTATTCAACATTGTTCATTAATGTTATCTTGTTTGCTATACCACAGAATATATCAGCAATGGGTGATGAATACGTTTCATTCTATTGATGTGCATTAGACTGCCCAGAAAACAAAACTAATTTTTGAAAACGCAACAGCCCATGAGGCCACCCCTGGCTCGTTTCCTAATCCCACCAGGAGTGTCTGCTCCGAATTTGAGCTAAATCGAACAAGTCTAGTTACCGGACCAATGTGTTTTTTAGTTGCTTGTTTTCATTTTTTCATTTACCAACGTGCTTGAAGTTTGTAGTTTTTCGACAATTTACATAGAGAAAACCCACTTGTTCGCCTTTTTGCCACTAGGTGGCACTGTAGGGGAGAGTGAGGACACTTGATCCTTGAGGATATTTGATTCCTCTTCCATATCGCATAATCTAAACACAAAAAGTTATCACAATATGAAAATGTCATATTTGGTAGTTTATGATGTTTAAAAAGCAAATCAAATGCATTACATTTGTGTTGGAGATTGTCGTATCATATTTTTGAAAATATAGGTTAAAATTCATCTCGAAGATCTTTTACGATTTTTTTTGAACTGTTGTATGAATTCGTCGAACAAATTATTTATGATTATTTTCAACTACAATTTAATTTAGAACCGTAGTGCTCAAGTTAAAGCATGTATGTCAAGTATATATATATATATATATATATATATATATATATATATATATATATATATATATATATATATATATATATATATATATATATATATATATATATATATATATATATATATATATATATATATATATATATATATATATATATATATATATATATATATATATATATATATATATATATATATATATATATATATATATATATATATATATATATATATATATATATATATATATATATATATATATATATATATATATATATATATATATATATATATATATATATATATATATATATATATATATATATATATATATATATATATATATATATATATATATATATATAGGAAAACTAGATGTAGCTGGGTCGTTAGAACAGGCTTAATACCTTACAGGCTTAACCTTTGTCTTCTGTTGATGGGGGACGAACTTGGGCAGCATAACTACAAATCACTCAAGTCCACAAACATGCCTCCTGGTAAAGACAGACTTGTCCCTCCCTGCCACTTCTAGTATTGCATTTAGTGATTTTTGTGGAAAGTGAATGAAAAATCGTTTGAAATGAAAACTTGCAGTGTATTCTGCACTCTGTGGATACACCACATTGCACTTGTTATTCAATGTACGTCGTAGTAGTACGCAACTGGATATGGTTGCAATAACAGCAAGTGATTGTCGCTTGCAAATATTGCAAGAGATTTCTGTTTATTGTGTAAAGAAATGAAGCTTTATATTGGTACTGGTTCTATTACATTGTTTGGGGTAGATTTCTCTTAATAGACAACTTTGAAAATTATGTAACTGGCATAAGATTCAGATTTGAATTCCGAATATGATACAATTTGGCACGTTTCTAATATATCTTTATGTCAACGTATAATATAATAAAAGGGACATCAAATGTTTTACAATATTCAAAATATGATAAACTTTGAAAATAATTCTGGCAATTTTCGATCAGTTTTCCATCGTTGGTGCATTTCATATATGTACCTAGTTGAATCTTCTTTCGCTCGTGATGCCGAAAAAAGTAATTCCATTACACGTTCGTCCCCATAAGCGTACTGATACACACGATTTGAATGGTAGTAGAGTGCTCGCTGATTTTTTCCGACCGATTTTTGGTTATGCTCGTTAGCTCCGCACAGGAGTGGAATTTCCAGTCGAATAGATAGAAGCTTTCACAGTTACAGAAACTGGCCATGGCCGTGCGCTAAATTTGCCTCAGGGGAGAGGAGGTGGGGGAGTATTTTGATTCGTTTAATATTTAATTTGTCATTTGATTATATTGATTAGTTTACATCACATTTCTAATTCAATATATTGGGCTCAACCTCAAGCGGTGACTTTTCATCCCTATTGCTTACATGCATCGGTTAATTTAATTACTATTACAATGTAATGGGCTTTAGCAGTTAAATAAAACAAGGAGATAAAAATTTCTATAATCTAACTCATAAACGATAAAGGGAGCTAATCGTTAAAATTGATGATTGCCTTGATTTTTGTCGAGAATTGCTTATTATGCTATTCATCATGATTTCTAATGTTTCGATTTAGTTTGTGAGACTCGTTTGCGCTAAAGCAGGGAGGATGCTTCAAAATCATTTTAAGAATTTTGTTCTGAATCCTTTGTAGCGTTTTCTTCCTTACCCAATGATTAGTCTAAATATTTGTTAATAAATTAATAGTTTGTTCTTTAAGTAGATCCTAGAAATCCTGTTTATAAGAATGTATAAATATAAAATGCAAATATATTTGCTGCATTTTGTTTGAGTTCTCTCAATGTCATCCTTGAAAGTGAGATTTTTGTTGTAAATCAAACCCAGGTATTTAACTTGATCTGACCATGTTAAACTCAAACCATTAAATTTAGTCATATGAGTTTTGTTTGGTTTAAAAGAAGAATCTCTTGTCATAAGCGAAAAAACGGTTTATTGTGTTTTTACCGCATTATTAAAAAATCCATTTGTTCGGGTAATCATTGAAAAGCTTCGTTGTAGTCGACTGCAAATGACGTGAGGGCTTTTACCCGCAGCAGAATTACTAGTATCACTACAAAAAAGTGACTTTTCCAGCCTGCAGGTAAAGATTTGAAGGTCAGAGGAAAAATATTTCATGAGATTGGAGTGATCCCTGTAAGACGCCTGCATAAACGAGTATCATATCCGACTTACAATTTTTTTTACAATACAAGCAAGATTTCCTGTGATCTTTATTTTCTACTGCCGAGGTAGTGGACTATTAGTAGATTTTTAGAAAAAATTTCAGATATTTCACGCATTTGGTAATAACATAATCTCTTAGAAGCATTTGAAATCGTCTAGAAAAGTTATGGTATGATTAATTTTTCATTGCATGTGCGGTTTTTAAGAAACCCAGACTGTGCCCATAACAACATAATTTTTCCTACATTTCCCATTCTGTGACTCACCATTGGACCGACAACAATTTTGAACTTTTTCTGGAATATCGCTAAATCAAATGGTGATAGGCCCCCAAACTATATGCCAAATATGAGCTTATTCCGACAACTCTGGTTCACTCACAAGAGTTTTCAAGTTTCCAAAGTAATACAGTGAGGACCCGATTTTATCAACCCCTTGGTGAATTTTAGGATGATACAACCGGAACATTGATAAAATCTGGACATATACTTTTCTTTCCTTTTAAGAAACCGAACCTCTTAAAATAATTTTCTTTAGTCCGTAGATACCTTTTCCTGATTATTTAGCTTAAGCTTCCCTTAAGGGGGTCTGACAGAAAAAAATAAAAAAAAATATTTTTTTGTATATTCCGGATCTCTAAGATATGAAAAATATGCTCAAGAAAGGATTTGCTCCAATCCAATTTGGTTCGTCTGTTAGAGCCCATCAAACTACCAACTATCAATTTTCATATGAATCGGATAAAATCGGATCAAAAAGCTGATAAAATCGGGGGTAGATAAAATCGGGGGCTGATAAAATCGGGTATTGATAAAATCAGGTCTTCAATGTATTTTCAATAAAAAGTTTCTGTTTGATTGGGAATGATCAATGAAGATAACTTTGTGAGAGCTTGTGTAATACTCTGATTGAATACACCAATGTTCTCATTAATCTAGCGCCCCCATTTTAACACAATTAAATTAGACTGAAAGTTGGCTTAATTTCTCCCACTAAATTGAAAAATAAAACTAAATTGCACACATGTTCATAATGATGGTGTTTTGCAATTGAAAATATTAAAAATCAATTAACGCATGATATAGTGGTGAGGGAACCAGGGTAACATTGTTTTAATTGAAGTATGAAAAGCCACACTGCGTTCAAAGCATAGTGCTTCCTGAGCCCCCTCCGGCTTCGTTGAATCAACATTGCGTTGCGTGTTTCCGGTCGTGATTGAATTTTTTTTTGCGCATCCCATAAAAATTAATATTTTTCTGTGTGTTAACATATGCACAATTGCACATTCGGGTAAAAAGTGCTTCAACAAATAAACCCTAAATGAGTGTACTTTGATCAACACCTGATGCTCAATCGGTAATGGCACATGATTATCGGTGCCCTTGTTGATTTTGCTAGGTCAACAGCGTGCTTTATTTGCGTTGGACACATACTCACAAAAATACCGGTCGATTGGATTTGCTCGCCAAGCTCGTGGAAATGGAATTTAATCGGATATGGGGTTTACAATTGTATGTTCAAGAATAATGCTAATTTTCTTTGAGTGATTTTGAGAAATCGAATCGAACCGAATGTCACAAAAATATGCCGAAAGTTTCAGCGGAAAATAAGATTCAAATGACTCCGACTTTCACGTTGTGTCAACAAAGTTTATCACTTCATATTGCTCGAAGCGCCGCACCTTCATACTTCAATCGGTTTACTCTAGGGAGAGAAAAACTTATGTTGTGGCATTTCTAACGATGCGGGAGACTTTTGTTCGACATTGTAGCTTCAGAAAGATGGATAGATAGAGATTTAACATAGTTAACTCCAGGTATAGATGGTGGCTTCTGGTAGACTATGTACGATAAAAAACTAGCTCATACTCGTTCACCGAAGCAATTCTTTCTAGGTAGAAAAAGAATTTTTTTGAAAAGGGATCAAAAATTTAAGAAGATTTTCTTTTGAAAAGTTTTTCTGCTAAAAGGCTTATCGAGACTTATCAAAGCCACTTGGTGATATATTGTAGAAAATCATTTTAGTTTTCTGACGTCCCGAAGTCAGACGATAGACGAAAACTCACTGTAATATAATCCCCTCATGGGCAAAGAAATGGATAAACAAAAAAGTACAATAGATTGTCTGTAAGAACAGTTATGAATGGCATGGTTGGAAAAGTTAAATTGAAATTTCACTCGATAATATCATAATAGCAGTTGAGAGCGTGAGGCCCTTGCCAAAGTCAGACTCCCAGAAAGCCATAAGCAACAGCCGAGGGAATTGAAAAGACGAAATTTGGTTTAGCAATCACTGAAACGCATTCGTTATCGAAAGTTGTTCGTTCAATCATTGCCAGTCGAAGATGGTTAGTAGACCGGCACCAAAATTGACTTTTTTCGGAACACAGCTCAATCGAAAGGTAATTGAGTTCATACGTCGGATGCCAAATATGAGCTTGAGTGTTTGCTTCTAGTGTACTTGCAAGAATTTTTAAGTTTGCATGTAAAAATAAAGAAATAATAATTAATTCAATAAAAAAAATCCCAGTATCATCTTGTGCATCTCAATCCATTTTGTAGTAAAAAGATATTCTTATATTAAGTTATGTGTTGCCTCTCTTTCTCGCACGTGTTTAGAATAGGAGATATTCAGAAATTCTGTTGACCTTTAAAGTTGAATAGCTTTGTCTAGTGACCTCCAATCAATATGCAGGCCCGATGAGAGCGGGGCGGGTCGTATTCGGGAGCCCGTGTTTTTTCCTTGGGAGATAGGCGAACACATCCGGTATTCATAGAAAATCAATAAAAATAGTAATAGTAAATTCTTCGTAATCACTCGCTTTTTTAAATTGTTATATGATGAAAGCGTAAAAATTTAAACCTGTTTTTATAGTTGACATTTTTTAGAACAAACGTTGTTAACGGAGTTGTCTACTTTGTGTAAAATTAATAAGACGAATTTGATTGCTTGAATCAACGTAATACACTATAAAATATTGCGAAGCCAATTCAAAGTATTTTTGAAGAAAGCAATAGAGCGTCAAACAGAAATGTGAGCGCACCAACAAACGCAACCCTCCTGTTCTACGTTCGCTTCTTTAATGGTGGTGCCGGTTGTTGGCTTGGAGACACTGGGCGCGATTGTTGTTTAGTGAATATTTGTTCCTGTCAGATCTGTATATTGCCGTTTGTGGTTTGGCATAAGGCAACGGTGTGTTGTTTACGGTTATAGTAGGCAGGCTTTTCTTAGCTGCTTTTGCACAATGTTTCTGTGGTGCAGTGTCTTTTTGCAGAATTCGCCCATAGGAATCTTCCATGGGTGCATAACCAGTGTTGTCTGATGAAACGTCCCATTTACGGTTGATCTGCATAAAATGGTTACGTATGAAGGAGTTGGTTTGTACGAAAGCATTCTCACCACAAGAACAACGTTAGGGATATCCGGGAAATGAGCTGTTATGGAAGCCACTTCTCCGTATCTTGACATAAATTTGTTAATCGCTATGTCAGTTAATCAGGGGAGTGTGAAAATAATTCATGTAAGCGCATCTCTCTAGAGCCCTTTCCTATATATACGGGGATGATGCTGTTCAGCGAAACAATCGACTGTGCTTCTTAATGTTTGATATGGTACATTAACTTCTCCCGGATTGAGCACAATCTGCACGTTACAATAGCAACACAATTTGGCTGCAATCATTTTTGCCGTGTATCTACAGCGGAAGGATTTTAGCTTCTACTCTGGGCGAGATGAGAAGGTAGACTGACCTTAATTAACCGGTGATTTAAATGGATAAATTTTGTATTGTTTATAGTACGTTCAAGCAATTTTTCTCCACAAAATGCATTGTGTTGAGATAGAATGGTTATTTTGGGCCTCGCCAAAGATGCGTGTGAGGTCTATTGTCTATAAGAGCCCTATTATAATGCGCGAAATAAAGAAATCAATTCAGTTCAGCTCAGCAAACAGCAGCAGTACTCGATTGCCCTCTGTTCTCGCAGTTGTTTAATTTGAGTCTGTGTCTATATTGTTGTCGGGTCCTACATATTCTCACAGCATATTAAAATGGGTCTTGTGTTAGACATATCAGATTGTTTATTGACAAAACCTGCATAAAATCGACGCTTGGTAAGAGTTTCCTTGGATTCAATATGAAATAAACTTATGTAAATTGAAAATCTTTTTGATTTAGTAATTTTAAACGAGAATTTCGAGCTGCATCTGCTACCTTCTCATTTTGCTCTACGCGAAAAACTGCTCCACCGCAACCAGCAAATAAATCAATCCGTGTGTAGCTTTGTCTACACAGTACAAGCAAAATACACTCAAGTTTCTTTACGCGTTTTTTTTCGCGGTTTTTTTACGCGGATTTTGAACTTTACGCGGTTTTCATTTACGCGGATTTTGAAATCTACGCGGATTTTGAAATTTACGCGGTTTTCATTTACGCGGTTTTTGAAATTTACGCGGTTTTCATTTACGCGGATTTTGGAATTTACGCGGTATCCATCAACGAGGTTCCCTTTAACGCGGATTCTTAAATTTAAGTGGTCTTCATTTACGTGGATTTTGAAATTTACGCTGTTTTCATTTACGCAGATTTTGAAATTTACGCGGTTTTCATTCACGCGGATTTTGAAATTTACGCGGTTTTCATTTACGCGGTTTTTGAAATTTACGCGGTTTTCATTTATGCGGATTTTGGAATTTACGCGGTATCCATCAACGAGATTCCCTTTAACGCGAATTCTTAAATTTAAGTGGTCTTCATTTACGCGGATTTTGAAATTTACTCGGATTTTGAAATTTACGCGGATTTTGAAATTTACGCGGTTTTCATTTACGCGGATTTTGAAATCTACGCGGATTTTGAAATTTACGCGGTTTTCATTTACGCGGTTTTTGAAATTTACGCGGTTTTCATTTACGCGGATTTTGGAATTTACGCGGTATCCATCAACGAGGTTCCCTTTAACGCGGATTCTTAAATTTAAGTGATCTTCATTTACGCGGATTTTGAAATTTACGCTGTTTTCATTTACGCGGATTTTGAAATTTACGCGGTTTTCATTTACGCGGTTTTTGAAATTTACGCGGTTTTCATTTATGCGGATTTTGGAATTTACGCGGTATCCATCAACGAGATTCCCTTTAACGCGGATTCTTAAATTTAAGTGGTCTTCATTTACGCGGATTTTGAAATTTACTCGGATTTTGAAATTTACGCGGTTTTCATTTACGCGGATTTTGAAATTTACGCGGTTTTCATTTACGCGTTTTTTGAAATTTACGCGGTTTTCATTTACGCGGTTTTTGAAATTTACGCGGTTTTCATTTATGCGGATTTTGGAATTCACGCGGTATCCATCAACGAGATTCCCTTTAACGCGGATTCTTAAATTTAAATGGTCTTCATTTACGCGGATTTTGAAATTTACTCGGATTTTGAAATTTACGCGGTTTTCATTTACGCGGATTTTGAAATTTACGCGGTTTTTATTTACGCGGATTTTGAAATTTACGCGGTTTTCATTTACGCGGATTTTGAAATTTACGCGGTTTTCATTTACGCGGTTTTTGAAATTTACGCGGTTTTCATTTACGTGGATTTTGAAATTTACGCGGTTTTCATTTACGCGGTTTTTGAAATTTACGCGGTTTTCATTTACGCGGATTTTGAAATTTACGTGGTTTTCATTTACGCGCGGCTTTCATTTACGCGGCATGTATCCCCCGCGTAAAACAAAGCCTGAGTGTATCGTGTTCCAACCCACCATGCCGAAAAAAATGAGTGACGATTATAAGCAGAAAGTGGCCTATTGTGGTTAAACTGTATTCCTGTTTACTTTTCGTGACGTTCCTTAAGATCTATTGTTAAAGGTACAAATGGAGCTAAAGATGGCCAATGTTTGCACCCTACAATTTCACCATGTTAGACATAGCGTGCTGGTTATGTTTCAGACCATCAATTAAGCAGAAGCTTTTTTGTTTCGCGAAACGAAATGTATCGTTGGATGTGGCTATATATGGGGCATTCCACGAAAAATTTGCCGACACATATTTTTTTATTTCAACATAGTAGGTGAGACTTTCGAGATTTTTTGTGTTGAATTTCACCATTTCAAAAAACCTACTTTTTTCAATCGCTCGTACTGTCAAAAGTAAAGAAGATACCAAAAAGTACGCAAGACATGAAATGTGCGCCTTTTTCACAGCTTTCGGATGAAGTATATAAAAACTTAATCAACGTATTGGTTTCATGGGAAATATTGAAAAGTTGAAAACAAATCGTTTTTTTCAAACTTGGACATGATTTTTTTTTCTTGTTTTTTATTGCATAAAGTAGTAGTCATTTTTCTTGATATCATAAAAATTTGGAAGTGGGCAATTAAATACGGAGATATGAATTTTTCAATCGCACCTTGCGCGCGAAAAACGTACCGCCACGCGCTTCGCTCGTACTCAGACTTGGCTGTATGAAGTTTTACACACCAGCGCGATGTGTAAAACACAATTGCGATTAACTTTACTATTCATTGCATTTAGATGTATTTTTAATTTCAGATTTATATTGACTTAATCAGTCAATAGTGTCACAGAAAGAAAAGATCTTCAGTTTCAATTTGGAGTCTTCGTTCTTCTCAACATAATTAAATGATTGTGTTCCAGGTATGGATTTGCCTTTTTCGAAACAATTCTGTGGATTTTTCTCTGCTCTTGCATCAGAATAAATTGGTTCGAGTGGCACGTTTTCTATGTTATTCACAGATTTGAACAGAGCACCAACAGAAAAATAAATGTAAACTTCCAAGGTTTTCAAAGAGAATGGAGCTAAGAGTGCGACGTACAAACGATAGGTAACTAACTGAAAACAAGTTTTGAAAAGCGCCAGAAACTTAAAAAGCATTCGTTCAACATTTTTTCAGAACTGCAAGAATCTTTCTGCAGCAATCATTTATCGCCAGAATACAAATATCACATTTTAATCATTATATATACATATATATATATATATATATATATATATATATATATATATATATATATATATATATATATATATATATATATATATATATATATATATATATATATATATATATATATATATATATATATATATATATATATATATGGCAGTATGAGTCAACCGGAGACTAGTAGAAACCACGGACTCACGAGTTTTCCATGGCTGAAGAGGTACTAACTTATGGTGAACTGGAGGGCCCGGCAGCAATGCCTTGGGGCCCGACGCGGCTCTAGACGACCCTGTCAATATGCAACCTTCAGCAAATGTGATTGTTGTAGAATAAGCTACATGGCCTCAAAATTTGAGGTAGACAAAGCTACTGTGGCATTTTTTATTGAATTTTGTATTTTTACTTTTGATTTTTCATATATACAGTGGAGACCCGATTTTATCAGCACCCGATTTTATCAGCCCCCTATTTTATCTGCCCCGGATTTTATCTGCTTTTTGACCCGATTTTATCAGTTTCATATGAAAAGTGAGACTTGTAAGTTTGATGGGCTCTAGCAGACGAACCAAGTTGAATTCGAGTAAATCCTTTCTTATGCATATATTTTTGCCTTTCTCAATAGAAAGGTATTGCAATTGCTCTGAAAACCGACTTTTTAACGGAGGCCCGGAGGGCCGAGTGACATATACCATTCGACTCAGTTCGTCGAGTTCGGCAAATGTCTGTGTGTATGTATGTGTGTATGTATGTATGTGTGGGTATGTACGTATGTGTGTGTATGTGACCAAAAATGTCACTCATTTTTCTCAGAGATGGCTGAACCGATTTTGACAAACTTAGTCTCAAATGAAAGGTCCCATAGGCTGCTATTGAATTTCTAATGGATCCGACTTCCGGTTCCGGAATTACAGGGTGATGAGTACGAACACGCCGAAAATGTCGATTTTAATAAATTCAGCAATGAATGCATAAAGGTGAAAATTTTTCCAAAATATGACCACAACTGCTTCGATTTGTAGTATTAGGTCACTAACATCCATTCAAAATCTATTTGGCCACATTGGCCACCATCATCGGTTCCGGAAGCCCCGGCGGAAGTATCTAAATTCAGAATAACAGTCACATCGGTTTCTCGGAGATGGCTAGACCGACTCAACTAAACTTGGCCTCAAATGAAAGGTATTGCGTCCCCGTAAATGGCTATTTAATTTCATCCCGATCCGACTTCCGGTTCCGGAGTTACAGGTTGTGGCGTGCGATCACATAGTAAATTGTGATTCAAACCGATACTCCGATGAAAGCAAAAAAGGAAAAAATTTCGCTAAAATGTCTCTCAAACAACTTAAATTTGCTGTTCTAGATCACCGACGGCCAACCAATCTTTCGTTGACTACATTGACCACCATAGACGGTTCCGGAAGTGCCCGGGAAAAGCAGCCATCTTTCAAAATGAACCAACTCACATCAGTTTCCCGGAAATGGTTGGGCCAATTTTCACAAACTTAGTCCCAAATGATAGCTATAATATCCCCATAGATGTCTATAAAATTTCGTAAGGATCGCTTATATGGGTCCGGAAATATAGACTAAATCGTCCGGTCACATATGAAATTCCCATATAAGCCGGAACTCAAATTTTTTTTTCAAAGGAAATTTCAGAAATCGAATTCGTATTTTTGATGCCAAACATCTTTAAAATGCATGAAACCTCGAGATTTTATGTTATCTCGATAAATTTTTTTTATAAAAATTAACTTTTTGAGACTTTGCCGATTTCGCACCTTTTTCAAATTTTATATTAATGTACTGCCCATGATCGCATATCAGTCCCATAAAGATAGGAAATCCCATAGAAAATGGGACAACTATGCGATCATGGGTAATGTAGCTGTTTTTTCTTTTACGAAATTTTAGAACTCGAATAATGATTTCTTTTCTTGTATATAGTTGTCATGTCGTGTATAATAAAAATGTAATATATACATTTGGAAGCTTATAATGAATATAAACAACGCAAAAATTCTCGTGTTCATGATTGAGAAAGGCACAATTGCACCGCTAGGTGGATTAAAACAGGTTTTTATTTTAGAGATACGAAAAATGCAGAAATAAGATAATTGATTGTTGTTTTTAATTTTGAGCTGTCAGACCCCTAAAGGGGAAAATAATCCGGAAAAGTTAAGAGGTTTTGTTTATTGAAAAGACAGGAAAATATATGTCCCGATTTTATCAATATCCCTGTTTTATCAGCTTAAAATTCGGGCTGATAAAAATGGGTCTTTACTGCATATACTGTTGGCTCCAACCGCAAAGTTAAGAACAAACATCGGGCAAAATAGAGGCCCTGTTGGTCAGAAATCGGACGGTCATGAATTGACAGTTCATGGATTTATTCACCTCTTTACTACATGCTGATCGAAAATTGGAAAGTATTTGTTACTTACGTTGCGATGCGTTGTGACGATGATTTTGGCGGATTGCACACTGACTTTATCATGTTTGACTGCTGATTAAGAGTTACTTAGGAATTGGTAAGTAGGAATTCATACCAATCCGACCCATATTAAAACCTCCACAGCATGATAGCCATCATTGCCGGCCGCCCCCATCTCCATCGTTCACGGGGAAGGATAAAAGATAATGTAGACAGGAAGTGTTGATGCTCCACCTACTTAACGAAAGGACGACGATTCATCAGACTCTTTCATAGGAGTCGCGGAGTTGGTAGCTTGGAAGGGTATAAGGTCTAGGATTCGCTCCAAGCAAGCGATGCGACCTGTAAAGCATTTTTCATTAGTTTGTTGTTTAGTTAGTTTTCGAGTGCACGATCACTCGAAAAAGAAAAGATCTTTTTTAGTTTTTGGTTCCTTTTAAACTCTGGGTAGCAGGCTACCGAGAGTGTACTATGTTCCCTAAACAAAAGCAATTTGAACTCCACACAGCCGACCGTGGGAGTATTGCCTAGAAAAGCTAATCTTATCTGCGTAATGGACCGGATCACTATTTATTGCAACAGTATTTAGACAGAATTCATTACTTCTTCTTTACGATATATTTATTGGGTTGAAAAATACCGAGTGATAACCAGGGCAGGAAATATTCGAACCGAACCTATGTTCGAATACTTTCAAAGCGCGAAGCTTTGCGTTACTGGTTCGTATTCACAAGCTTCGCATCACAATCGCTTACCATCGTAATTGCGGACATTTGGGCGATACTTTTGCATGCTCTTCGGCGAGGACAAATGAAGCTTCTTGTTCATTTCATTGATGTTCGGAGAGATATGTAAAAGCTTTTGCGTAGTTTTCGACGACCACGAGCTAAGCTCTTGGTTCGTGTGATCGATATTTTTGAAACAGTTACACGGAGCTTCGAAGCGATGTTCGCGAACACAGAAAAAAGATTACCTCGAAGTATTTCAGAATCGCGAACACCGAAGGATTATATCAATTTAGCATCGCGAGGGCCATCGCTAACATGTTCGCCGGACGATATTAGTTTTCTTTATTCAAATACCTACCTACTAGTTATGCAAAAAAAAGTATATTCTAGACAGAGGCCTTGTATTAAGGATGGAATAGGTGAAAAATAATTGTGACAATGTGTAGCTTATGGATGCTGGGGTTAACTGAAAAGTGACGTAACAAGTTTATTTAAGATACCCTACTGATATAATACAAGTAGGGATAAAATCAAGATTTCGTGACAGGGCGGGGATAAATTTTCAAATGAAATAAATTAGGGCTAGAAAATGAAGTTAAACACAATGTACACAACGTATTGAGTGGCTCGCTTATCTTAGTCATGTTCCTATGTCAGTTTCTTGAGGATCCAGTTATGTCAGTTTCTTGAGGATAATGATATCGATATCCATTCAAAGGAAAAAATCGATTATCAGTTAAATAAATAACGTCATTATGTGTATGATGAATCCTGGAAATAAATAGGGAATGTCAATAAACTCGACCATTCTTGATTCATATTTGGCAGTTCTGGTCGTTTTGTAAATCTTGTTTTCGACTAACAGTAAAACCATTTTGATTCAGAAGTATGTTTTAGAAGGGCGCATGTTTTTTCGTGCACTTATTTAAAAAAACGCTTTGAATCCATCTACCAGTGTGATGAGACATATTTATAACTGTTTTCGAATATTATATCGGTTGAGAACTTTTAGAACATGATATTTCGAGAAATTTTGAAAGTGAAATTAAATCAGTTGTAAAGTTATAGAAAATAGCCTTTTAAAATGAACCGACAATCGAATTATTACTAATACATTATCTAAGTTCTTCATTCAATGCAATATGTATGCAAAAAGTTAAAAACTGGATTTCCCTTGAGAACTGGGCCAAAAAATCGAAAAAAATGTGTTGGCGATCCGAGAACTAGAACAGAAATTGTAACCCTTGGACCTCTGAAGTGCATGCGTACAAAATGCTATAGTCTAATGTTTGTTTTCATTCATTTCATTTAATAATTTTCAGTTGAGCAATTCTGTCGCAAACTGCATTGTGGAGCGAGGGTCATAACTTCCTAAATTTAAGTGTTCCTATTAATTTAGTACACTCTCTTTAACATAAACTACTCTAACGAATGAACGAATGGGAGTAGGTTCGATAAATTTTGAAAGAAGCCGTTAAATCAACCACTTAAGGGATTACACCACCGCAAAATTAAAAAAAATCGAAATTGATCTTGATTGATTTTATTATTCCATATCAACATTTGAATAGGGCTAATAAGATTTGTGAACAAACTTTTGTTTTGCTGATTTCTCTTAATTTGTTATCATTTCAACACAGAAAACATTTGAAATCGATTCTACCAAGGGCAAAGATGTTGATTCATGTGTATTTTTCATAAAATTCAACTCTGTATCGGAAAAATGAGCGAAATAAGTTTGTTTACAAAAGTCTCATTAGCCCTTTCGAAGAATTACTATTGTATTGATCTTAAATATGGGTCTTCAAAATAATATATCAAAATATGGAATGCGACAAAAAGCGAATAATAATGGAAAGACAGTATTCGAAAAAGTTCGAGTTTAGAACGACTTTCATTCTACTTGGAGTTATTTATTTCGCTTCTCATTTTCCGAGATTTCCCTTACATAAAGCATTTCGGCTATAACTGATTCATAAAAAAATACAGGGGGCCCTAAAGATTTCTTTCTTTTATTTTTTATTAGTAAAAGTCAAATAAGGGAAGATTACATCATGGAGAAGATAAACCAAATTTTGTCCTTTTCAGAATTGTTTTTGGATTTCCAACAAAAAAAAAATCACTAGAACATTGTTTGTAAGTTCTTTGCGTTTCTCCATCAGTAATTAGTTAACAAATACAATACAAACAAGTTGGAATAACCTTCTCATTATTTATCACAAAACACATGTACAGGAGTCAGGAAATAAATTTCATAAAAGTGGAACATGTAATAAGTTTGACACTTCATTTATTAAGTGAACAGATTTTGTCGAAAATGTTTGAAAATAAATATTTTGTCTCTTGTGATTAGGTAATCAACCAATAAACTTATAAAACAATATTATAAAAATCATTTGGAAGCTTTCCTCTTGGTTTGGTACAGATGCCAAGAAATTATAATTCAATTAATGACAATAATAATGGATTCAAGTATGTAGGTATTTGTTAATAAATTCATTTGGTAAAATTAAAAATAACGTTTAACACACAAATCATCGCATATTATTGAGTGAATATGACTAGCCGATTTAGGAATGTTGCGCAAGAACGTTAGAAACCGCAACAAGTTGAAAACAAAGGCCAACGGACTACGCCTAACTACCCCTCAGTGGATGCAAATAACTGAAGTTCGCCGTATAACTGAACTCGGACGTCAGCAGTGAGATTCCATCCGAAAATTGTTCTTTTTAGGAAGAATTTGTTTTAGATAGGGAGATTATTAAGAGAGGGGTAATGGTTTTAGCGTTAAAAAATACTATTTGCGATTTTTTTAGAAATTTGTGCGAAGCGAATTGATCAAAGCTTTTGTACATTATAATGCATCATTTCATCCAAAAGAGTCATTTCACCAAAAAAACATTTTTTCACGCTGAAACCCTTACCCCCTTAAACATACTTTCTACATCTTCACCTAAACTCCTTGGCAGGGAAAATATACTCCGATTGAAGAAGAAAAGACGAGTTTGCAATCAAAGTAGCTAGTAAACATAATTGTATTCCGAAAAAAAGAATTTGAATTTCACTACCACTACGCTCATTCAAACTCGTGGCTCATAAATTGGTAAGGTATGCGACGCACCTAATCCCTAAATCCTAAATTATAATCTTAAAATAATCCATTTTATTTATACTCAAAATAAGATTTACAGTTTATGATTTTAATACAGATAGTCACGTAGCGAACATGTTCGCGGTGGCCTCATGATGCTGATGCTTGAAGCGATATAAAACTTCGATGTTCGCGATTCTCAAATAAACGAGGCATTCGCTTTATATGTGTTCACCGAATATCGCTTCGAAACTCTGTGGAAATGTTCCAAAAACGCAAAAACCACGAGCCAAGAGCTTACCTCGTGTTCGACGATGTGTGCTTCTAAGGTTAATGTGAACTTTTTCGAACATTGTAAAGAGCGAACTAGATGCGAAGCTCGCTTCGTCCGAGCAGAGATAAGTTTTACCCCTAGATGTTCGCAGCGATTGTGTCAAACTCATCGATTGCATGTGGTATGCTTGAGAAGGTGCTTCGTGAAGCTTCGAACAGCAATCAATTCATTATTCGAAATTTTCCTGCCCTGGTGATAACACATTATACAGGCAAAGATAGCGCGGCGAATTTTCAGTACGTATTGACCCGTGGTCATCGATACTAGTCAGATTAGTCTTATTGGGGCTGGTTTCCGATCGTTTTTACAGCAACGTTTTCTCGACTAGATCTGTTCGCACCCTCTCATTCTGCTACTATCGGCAGAAGGCAGATAGCACCCAGTCGTCGCCGGTCTAAGGACCAAATGTCATCAATAGACTTAGACTCACGTGGGGGCATGAGATAGGAAACTTGTGAGAACTTTGTTATCCCACCATTTGACGACCGAAAATTGGAAAGTATTTGTTACTATTTACTTAGTACTCATGTAGTTTATTGGTACTCCATTATTCATCTTTACTTATTCCCCACACGATTCCTTTGCATCCTCTTAAGCTTTTTTTTATCAAGGCCAATAGTCGTTCGAAAACTGTTCATATATCGATCAATTTTTTCTGCTTTGTAGCATTGCGGAATTACAAACATATGATTACGACTCAAATGTCAACTGTTAAAATTCTCTTTGAAAGGAAATTCCGGACAAACCGTTACCAGCTAAACACAGTTCATAGCAGTTAATGAAAGTGAAAAATTTCGCAATCTTATCGCGATCTTGTCGCAATCTTGTTTTTTCGCAATTTTTGCTAATTTTCAGTGATAACCACAATACCGACGTAATTTCAGGTGTTTAAGTGTTGTCGTTTGTACAGGAGCACATTTGGTCTTTCTGCGGCGCTGGTGTGTAAATTGTTGGTTTTTGCAAAATGATGTGCGTAACGCGAATCAATTTACATCCGATTTCCGAAAACGTGATACTGCTGGAAAGGGTATTCAAAACCCTGTGTATCAGATCATACTATTTGTAGTAGACGATCAAATCAAAATAACGCGCCAAATATAACTTTTCATTTAGTCAATAAATTCTGCGCTACGTGTTGTCAGAGGCAACTCAGCATTGAGTGAAGAGCGGGCCAATATGAATGTTTTCTCATTGCAAACTTCTTATGCTTGATAAATGAACCAAATGGTCTGTGTTAAGTCAGACTGGTATAAATAATTTCTTCAGCTAAGATTTGAAATATATTACAATAAGCAAGAACTATGGTAAAATTAATTTCAAATTATAATGTAAAGGATGCTGTGAATGTGATTCAAACTTTAAACTCGTTTTTCTCGAAATTAATACAATATCACTTAGCCTGGTCTGACTTAACACCGATCAAATAGCATTCGTTCCATTTTTTTGAGTTTTAAAAATGAGAATATTTTGACATCAATAGTTCTAGCCGAGGTTCTAGAGCCATAAAGGCCCTTAACTATAGCTTTCAAATGCCCTTCTTAAGCATTTGAGCGTCAAAACTGTCTCAATCACTTCGTTTGAATGCGAAAAATATTCTTGAGCTCGCGCCTCACTTCGGAATGGATAAGAATCGAAGATAGTGTAGCATACTCAGATTGAAAAATGCTCACGCGGAATTAATGAATGAAAGGAATGCAAACAAGCGGTCCTGGATACGCTTTTCATCGATTCAGATTTGCAACTTGAAAATAAGTAACTATGGAAGGTTTTCGTCAGGAGCTGATCCAGAAAAAAAATTCGGAGGAGGTCCAAAATTTCGAAATGTGCATTGTACAATACGTAATATGTAATACCCTCATTTAATTAAAATCATTTTTGGTAATCGAATCGGGTTTGGAATGATTTTGAACTTAGAATGAATTCAAAATAGGAACTATTTTAAAATTTCTCAAGAAGTTAAAAATTTCGGGATGGGCGATTATTTATTTATTTATTCGAATTCATCGTTTTAGCAGCTGCTATTCCACAAGAACGATAAAAATGAGCCACATTCCTGATTTTCACAATCGGTAATAGAAAAATTAGTAAAGGAAAAAAATAGTTTTGTTCGAATTACGTTCAATCAGCATTCATCAATCATTGTAAATTTGTTTCAGTAACGCCTAATTAGATTGTGGAATTTATGAATAACTTAGCGGTTGTTTCATTTGCCAATGAATGTGCGATCGTTAATTTCTAGTTGATTATGCTGAATTTTTTAGTTAATTGATATCTAACTGTAATGACAGTTGTGCGCATTCAACATGTATGGAAATTCTCCATAATGATGTGGTTCTATCAGCAAACGAGTTTTATGATACCGTTGTACCCAAGCCCAGACAACGAATAATTTGTTTGTCACGAAACGGCTCAACACTAACTGAACTGAAAAAGTCAGCAGCCATGCAGAACATTTAGTACTTTTTAATTTTATTTTTTCGTCAACATCAATTCGACAAGTCTTTCCAACAGCGAAAATAAAATAATAACTTGATAAACTTATCCGATGATCATTTCCAAACTGTAAACAACTGGTATTGACATAGTGCGCGCTCGTTTGATGCTGACCGTTTAATCAGAAAACTTTTGAAGCTATTGAAAATAGCACGTCTTTGAATCAGCTACCTATTAATTTTACAACTCAATGAAGCGAGAAACAATTTTCGACGCCATTTGATAAACTGGTTTGCATAAAATTTTCTTTATCGTTCTACCCGAGCGATTGGAAATTATTTACGAATCGCAGCATCTTCTTCAAACATTGTATGCTCACTTGTTTTCGGTATTTCACTTCGGTAATTAAGTATTGTACCTTTAAATGCAGTAATTTACTTGCTCTATTTTTATAATAGCTTTCGTACTCCTCATGTTCTGTAACCGTAATTTATATTGGAAAGATCCATTATCAATTTCTCTGCTGAACAGTAAAATTTTCCGATCTCAATTATAGTGTAGTCTAGTGTAGCGCAGTGACGTTTCATTCGAATGTTCATAAACGCCAAAGAAGTTACTGTTATGTAATTTATTAAAGGGGGGGGGGGTTGTTGGTAAGGGTATCGGTGTAAAAATAACAGTTTTTTTTGCGAATTTGTTTAGAAATTTTGTTGAAACGAATCTATCAAAACTCTTTAGTACAATATAATGTATCATTTCAATAACATTCTGTAATTTTTCCATGTAAAAATTCGACACGTGACTCGGTGACGAAGCTTTTTGTAGAACGTCTCTGGAAAAATACGATTTGCAGTGTTAACTGCCATTCAAAACTACTTAACCGATTTATTCCAAACTTTGCATACACATTCTATGTAAAAATACATAATCCCTAGTTTTCGAGATAATTTTTCAATTAAGGGGTTTTTTACTTATTTCAAATAAAAATTGCTATTTTCACGAAAAATTCCGCCATTTTTTAAGTAAAAAACCTCCTTGCATGAAAAATTATCTTTATAGTTAATAGCAGACGTGTCGATGACATAGATGCTATCGACATTGTCAAAAAAATCTCCAGGAAGTTTTCTTTGTTCTTTGTATCCAGCCGTCAAATTGCTTCTATCTGTCATTTATTACTGCAATAAGTTTGCTATGAAATCAAAGGTACAGAGAACTTCAAAAATCCACTTTACCCCTTTCCACCAGTTTTACAAACAGGTACCGGATATATCCAAACCACAAGAACGGTCTGTCGAATCAACAATAAAAAAATCCAATTGAATTTACTAACAAATCATTTTTATAGCACCGCACTTTGGTGCCGTATTTCTTTTATTTCCCCACAGTGACAACCGAACCCTTATGACACATGGTAGTTTAAACCACATGGTGGTTTAAATGTTTTCGTTTTATAGACAAAGATGTGACTGCTCCTTCTAAGGCACACTCTGTAATATTTTGATATCTGTAGTGTTCCCAGAAGCTGAAAACAAGCTATTGTGTGATGGTGATGCAAACTGTTGAAATTTATACTGTTTACCCTAATTTATTTTGAAATACCCATGCTTGACAAAAATTCGTCATTAGAAAGGCCAAGAAACGTGTTCTCAACTGCTAAACTCAACTTGAGT